>NC_142929.1:127672268-127777268 GCF_046866305.1 Octopus bimaculoides | reverse complement strand
GACCACAGGGGGTCCGTGGACAGCAAATACTTTTTATGGGCAATTTGATTTTATACATGTTTTTTAATCAAAATCTTTTAATTGGCAATAAACCTATTTCTTAAATACTGTTAAATAAATAAATGTAAAAATATGTTATTTTAAGCAAATATTTATGTATAAATTTCATAAGCATTTATAAGGGGGTCCCTAAAGTAAAGCCTGAAATATAAAGGGGTCCGCAAGTCAAAAAGTTTGAAAACCCCTGAATTAAGGCTTTAGGTTCCTACACGGCTTCCAAAGCTTCCACAATATTATTTGATGTCTTGTAGATAATGTTAAGAATTGTCATTCCTTTAATAGCATTTGCTGTAATCTTGCTATTTCAATTTCCAAGAGACCAGCCATGATAAGTTGTCTCATATTTCTACTCTGGCAGTTTCAGTTTCTTTGAGTCTCTCCATTCAAATTAATGAATTTATTTGAGCGGAAGATGTTTTTTGAGACTATTTTTCCTGTTGACTTTGGTAAGAAATTAGAAAATTGTTCAATTTAGCCGATGTGTCTCACAAGCATTATAAATTTAATGGCTTATAAAACGAGAGCAAATTTATCTTTTATCGTGGAAGATACAAAATAAACTATTTGTGAATAAAATAAAAATATAAAGCAAACCCAGCAAAAAAAAACAAAAAACTATTCCGTCTGAAGTTTCAGTGCAAAGAAACAATAGTTAGCAATTTGATCTTATTTTAAAGGTGGTTGGCAGCAGTTAAGGAAAACAATATATTTATGACTAACATTTAATTCCAGGTTCAACAATGTGCAACTAGCATCTACCATAATTAGTAAAAGAACATTAGAAAGATGTAGTGTTTTTGCATTGCTGTTAATAAAGCTAGATAGAAAAAAAAAAAAAAATCCACAATTCTGATTTTTTTTTTATCATGCTAGGAAATTTGGTCTCTTATCGTTTACCCATATATATATATATATATATATATATATATATATATATATATATATCGATATATATATATATATATATATATATATATATATATATGGCCACAGTGAAATGACTGAAACAAATAGAAGAAAAAGAAACAAAAGAATATCATAGGTACAGGTATGGTTGTGCAGTTAAGAAGCTTGCTTCAGAACCATTTAATTAGGGGTTCAGTCCCACTGCATGGATACTGTCAGCTGGTGTCCTCTACTATAGCTACAAGTTAACGAATGTCTAGTAATTGAAATTTGTAGTTAGAAACAAGGAAAAGCCCATAGTGTGCGTGTGTGAGACTGAATTTTTATTCTCCCTCATCTTGACACATGCATGCTGGTTATAAGTAACCCCCCCACCTATTTATTCAAATTTGTTGGTTGTTTGTAGTCCACCATGAAAGCATGTTTGAGCTTCATGACATTTCTTGTCATGCATGTGTTGGTTGTGAACAAAAGCAAGATGACCAGAGGAAGATGTAAAGAAATGCATCAGCTTATGTATGATGTGTGTGGTTTCTGGACTAGGTGTGGATGTAAAGCGCTACTGTTTGGGTGGAGTAAACAGCATAATGATACGTATGTAATAGATGGCCATGTATGGAGAAGGCACATAAGGGCATTTGACATGTGAGGTTATGGGGTTCCCCCCCCCCCTTTTTAGAGAAAGGTTATTAATCCATTATTATTATTATTATTATTATTGCTCAAATCCACTCAGCTGGCAAAAATGAGTTGCACTACATTAATGTTAAGTTTAGCTTAATAGTAAAACACTTGACCAGTAATCACAGAGATGTGAGTTCGAGTCTCATAGTTGGCCACTGACAAATTTTTCTGCAATATAAGAATTATCTATCCTATAAACGCTGTTCGGCATTATTCTGCGTTCGACAATAAATTACTTCCATATCTGTATACTACATTAATATTTATGCATGTTTGTGGAATATTCAGCCTCTTGCATGTTAATTTCACAAGCAGTTTGTTCCATCGATTGGATCAGCTGGAACACTTGTCATAACTGACGGAGTGCCAGTTATTTATCCAAACTGGGTAAGGTGTCTTTAACCAGAAAATTAACTGTTGTTCATGATGCTAAATGAGATATTGGCAGTCTGTGGTATTGTATATTACTGCAGATGGTGGTGAAATGAATTTATGTGTGGTCCAGAGAATTGAAGTGAGCTGCTATAGACCTCAGCTAATAATGTTGCATTGGATGTGCAACAAGTTTTCTTTAAGATGTTCAGCCAGTTGTCAACCAGTTTATCCAACGTGCAATAAGTTACAACCTCTGTTAACTTCATGCACATTTCTAAAAAGCATTGGTGATGGTGCCACATAAAAAGCATCCAGTGCACTCTAAAGTTGTAGGCATTAGGAAGGGCATCCAGCTGTAGAAACCAAGCGAAAACAGACTATGGAACCCGATGCAGCTCTTAGCTTTGCCAGCTCCTGTCAAGCCGTCCAACTCATGCCAGCATGAAAAATGAATGCGAAATGACAATGATGTTCCATCTTTTACAAACCCACTGACTCTCATTCTTACCACAGTTTTGCCTCATTCCACCACACTCGCATCACTCTCCTATCCTCAGCTCACAATTCTTTGGTCTCTGTAGCTGAGACTGACTTTGATGCTTAGCCATATCATTTCCTATAACAGGTTTACTCCCAACCAATTGCTGATGCTGTCCACACTATTTATCATACCTCCGCTTCATCACCAACTACCTCTTTCCTCTCACCTACAATTCATCTACCTAATTCTCCAGTGCACCAACATAAAGAGCTGCCTCTACTATTATTTCCAGCATCTTTCTCGAATTCTTTCACCTTCAGATGGAACCACATTCTGCGTCACCTTCTGGCGCAGTTCCTTCATCATTCTCACCTAGTCTGGATTTTTTGTTTGCTTCATCTGCAACAAACTGTCCCTTTGTCCATAGCATCACCACCCATCACAGACCTAGTTCATCTTTGTGTATTATCAAATATTTCATTTGTACTTCCTAGATCATCCCTCACATAAAATGCCAGTTCTGACTTATAAACTGGTCAGCAACTTGCTGACCGTTTCAGAGAACAGTTTTTTAGATGTCCAATACTACAGTGGATCTTTCAGGCTTGTGACCCATCATTTAATTTCTCCAGGTCACACCCCAACTTGCATCTCATCATCATGATGCTGTCTTCTTTGCTAGTATGGATTTGACGGAGCTGGCAATCCAGAGAACTGCACCAAGCTCCACATAACATTGTACAACATCACAGATTTGTCCCTGTCTATATCTTGAGCAACATTTAATATTGTGCTTAAACACAGCTTATCTAACTAGGATGTAAATTCAAATTATCTATGAAAACACTGCTTTCCTCCCCAAAACACACCCCTATACTGATAACCTTGTGCTGTCCACTTCCTCCCACACTGCCATACCCATTGGTTACACCTAAACTACAGCACTCTACATTTATTCCTCGGAACACACACACATGCTTATACATAGTTCCCTACACACACTCACACAACATATTCACTTCCTACACTTTCCTATTCTCATGTCACTTATCTCCCCTAGCTCTTGCTCTTTTGGCTATAAACAACCATTCTACACACTTCTATTGTATTCACTTCCATTCTGTTATTCACCATGCTGCCTTACTGAAATCAACAGTCTCTCCTCCCATTCCCCTCATTCTCTCCCTTCTGTTCCTGATAAAGGACCACTCTCCAAAATATTGTATTCTCTCCTGTTCCTTTCTCAGCATAATTGTATTGATTTGATAATTCTCATTCAGTGTTGATTTTCGTTTACTTTGTTTTTCTTGTAGCTCAGATATTTCATTCATATATTATGAAGTACTTTAGCGGTGAAAATATATTACTGAAAAGATGAAAAAAACATTATTATTCATTTAGTTATATAACAACAGTCATCTGATTTATATTCTTCAGGTTGACAATATTATCTCACTTGTAATTTAAATGCCTCCTAAAACCTTGAAGGAGGCTGTTAATTAAGGACCTGTTTAGTTTTAGTTTCATTGCATTAAGTAGATGAATGTTAAATCTTCCCTTGTAAAATTTAAATATTATTTATTTATTGTTGTTGTTGTGTTTGCTTAGCCCTAGGATCCATTGGATTTGTTATTTATTTTCGCTTTATCAACCATCTTATGGCTGTTGCTTAACCCAATAAATTTGGTTAAGTTCTCTAAATCATAGGTAAAAATCTATTATTGATTTAATTTTTTTTTTTAGTAGATGTTTTCTTATGTTAACAAAACCTATCTCTCAAAATCAATTTTTAAAAAATAAATAGTAAATTGATGGCAAATTTCAGTTGATGAATTTTTCAGCAGCAATCTATGATGGAAGGTGTTCCAACAATGATCAACCTGTCTCTTAATTTTTCATCAGGTATTCTGTATCGATGACTCACACTGTAATGTGATTTTGAGGAGGTTTGCCTACTAATCTTAGCAGGTCAAGTTACTGTATTGATACCCTTTATAACAAAGGTAATATTCCTTTCTATTATGGGTATAAGGTCTGAAATTTTGGAGGAGGGGGCTAGTCAGTTACATCAATCCCAGTGCTGAACTGGTACTTATTTTATTAACTCTGAAAGAATGAAAAGCAAAGTCAACCATGTCAGAATTTGAACTAAGAACATTAAGATGGGTGAACTGCCACTAAGCATTTTGTCTGGTGTGCTAAAAAAAAAAAAAAAAAATTTCCCAGATGTTTTGGTGTCTATCCCTGGCAGTTGATGAATTTAGAGTGGTGATGGGCAACCAGCAGCCCATGGGACTTTCTGAATGACTTATCTAACAAAAAATTACCTTCAATTTTTTTTAGTGGTGCTTCCTGCCTGATGATAGTCCATGTCTCATGTGGCCCACGTTTCAGGAAGATCTCCTGAGAATGTAGAATAAAGTGTTCTATTCAGAAATTCAATGAATCAACTGCAATGAATTTGAACTCTCGACATCGAGTGATTAGTTTAATATCATAACCACACATCCATCCATCTCATTCTTATTGCAACTTGCTATTAATTTTTGCTATATTATCCATCTCAGTGTACTAAATTGGTTAAGCTTTCTAAAACATTGGTAAATCTATTAAGTTGATTTTTCTTGTTGCATTAACAAAACCTACTCCCCAGAATCAATTTTCTAGAATACGTAGTAAATTGGATAAGTTAGCTTTGGCAAATTTTCGTAAATGAATTCTTCAGCAGCAACTTAGCATATTTTGATGTGTACTTAATCACTCTTAGCAATTTAACAAGATGGCAATAAAAAAGTAATTGTTATGAATGTTATGTCTTTGCATGACGAAAAATTTACAACCCAACATAGGTTAGTGGTTAGTAACTTCAGATTTAGAGCTAAATGGACTCAGAGGCATCAGTTTGGAAAAAGAGGATATGGAATCTTGAAGTGATGGGAAAGAAAATAGGTTACGCATCAAGGGCATTTCTTCATCTTCAAGATAGAAACTATTGTCTTTAATGGATGGCATCTAGCTGGGTTTTGACTATTAGTAAACCATTTTCACAAATGTAAATGTATTTTAGATTAAAATCTATTTGTATTTTTGGCTACTTAAGCATTTAAACTGTCCATCAACTGACTTTCATTTGTTAAATCAATTATATTACATCAAATAACTAGTTTAAGGGGCTTGTGGTTCTCTCCATTCTCAGATTGTGCCTGTAGGTCAGAGAGCACAATTTTCTACTCCAGGAAAATCCGCATTGACATTTTCAAGTTCCACCTGGTAAGGAGAGGGTGGAGAGAAAAGTACTCTTTACCAGTGAATTTCTAAAAAGGTAGATGATAGTGGTGAAAATGTTAAGAATGAATGGATCTACTTGGGAATGGGCATTTACCCTTGGTGATCAGCAAGATCTTAGGTCAGTTGATCCCTTTGTTGCCCTTGGAAGTTTTTCTGTATCAAGAGGAATGTATATTCTCTTATTCATAAACTTTGTTTACTTTTTAATCTCCTTCAGTTTTTGTATAAACCTCTACACTATGTATAAACCTTCATACTACGTAGCTAGTTTTTGTAATGTCTCCTTCATCCAATGACCTTGTGGCAGACGAAAGAAATTATCATTGTCATTATTTTTATTACACAGACTTTAATACTGTCTATTATTTCTGAACCACCTTGCACAGTTTTGTCACTAACATTGATCCATACATTTTCTGTAGCTTTTTTTTCTTTTCCTGATTTATTTTTGGCTCTCCATCTGTTAAGCACACATTAACAGGTTAGTACTACTTGCTTAGTCATAGGCTGAAATGATGCTGGCTGAATCCTATCTGTAATGTGTGTGTGTGTGTGTTTACCTTGCGTAATTTTTCAGAGCCAGTTTGACAAGTCCTTCATTCAGTTGCTGAATGTCATAAAAATGTCAACTACAAAGATGGAAAATCAAACCTAACCAAGGGTTTTATATAACCAGCCAAGTCAGGAGGCTTTGCAAAGGAAGTAGATATATTTCAGTAGTTAAAATAGATTTCATGATAGAGGCAACAGTTTTGGAGGTGTTCCTCCTTTTTAGAACATATGGATCACCATCAGTTTCTCCATTCACCTCTGCTAAAAAATAAGATAGAAAGAAAATTATTCCTCACAATTAAAGCTGGTATCATTGAAAGTGAAGGAATTCCAATGAAACTAACTTTGTCGATATGCTCTTGCTTTCAACCAATCAATAATCATACATTGCAGGTTTAATCATGCATATAACTTAATCTCCGAACCCTTGTTTCATTCAGCTGATGTATATGGTAATGTTTCTGTTTAGCTCGAAATCCTAGGGAGAGATTGCAGAAATGAGTAAAAACTGATTTTGGTTTAATTGTATTAAACTTGTTTTACAACATTGTATTGTATGTGATTCTGATTTATTGTGTGCTTAATTAGAATAATTTGAGTTGCTGATAAACTCGTTTAATAATAATAATAATAATCTACAGATCTTCCATTTTGGTAGGGATTGAATGGATTTATATAATTTTTCATTTTGAACATGTTTTACCCCTAGATTGGGCAGTAATAATTTTAACTAAGTAGATAGATTCAAATAATGTGAATGACTTTAATCCTTTTGATTCCAACCAATCTAGGACTACTCCTGGTTCTATGATATAAAACTTCCTTATTTTGAAGTGATCAGAATAAAACCTTTCTATCAAAACTCCAAGTTAATGTTCCAAACATCAGCTTAATAATGACAGTTATTTTACTAAACTCATCATTTTCAAAATTAAATGGAAAGAAGTCAATACATTTACGTTGAAATTTGGCAATGAAATGGTGAAGTACATAGCAACACAGCCCTTAAAATAAGGAGTAACAAAGAATTTATTTTGACAAAAGTACACAGTGTCAGAATAGGTTAAATTATCAGAAGCCTTTGTTTAACTTTTGCCATAGTCTATTGTATGTGATGCATATAAAAAAAAAAAAATCACCCTGGGTTTATATGCAATGTTGGATCTCCTATAAGCGTTAATGTGCTATTGGTATTGGGGTACATCTAATATACCCATGCATCTTTTATGCCAACAAGTATGATATATATTCTAATGATAATGAAATATATTCATGTAAGAAAAATTAAATTTAACCTTAATTAGTTACATTAATTTGAATTAGTCATGCATTCCTCATAGCTTTGAGATTTTGATGATGTGATATTTTAGGGTAAGTGAGAGGCTGGATCAGGCCAGTTTGAAAATAAAACAAGTAGAACGTTTTGGCCGGATCTGGCTGGTTTAGATGCCAAAAGGTTAAACTAATCTCAAATTTTTAATATAAATAGTATTTTTAATATAATTGTATTCTTTTAATATTTAGAAAAAAAAAACATATTCAAAGTTTTATGGTACCCAAAGGTAGCTGGTTTTGCAGAATTATCAATTTAACCTAACATATTTTGGCTTCTGTTATTCCAAATATTCTTTTGATACTTGCATCATATATACTCCTCAATATGGGTTAGGATATCTAAAGCTTGATGAGTTTTCATGGTATTTCCAACACTGCTGTCACTGAGAAATTTTAGCTCCAGAACAAATGCAGATTCTGTGATAATTTTATGGTTGAATTCTCTTTGTAATGCTAACCACATTCACCCCATAGTATCAACTCTTGGTTCCCTTGATGTAACTCGATATTAATATCCATATTTAGTTTCACCTGTTTTGTTCATTTATTGACAAATGATAGTGACAAGTAAACAAATATAAAGGTAAAATTTAGTGGCTGTTTTTTTCAGTCTGATTAATTAGAATAATTTGGTACCACTATGTCCAAGACTGTCACTGATTTTATGATACAAAAATACATGTTTTAAAATATTTATATTTAAATTAAAACAGTTCATCATAGTTTTTTGACAAACATTTTTGTTTCAAACAGTAGCTTAATAAGGAGAAAGTTATTTTATTTAAATTAAGACCATAGTCAATTGCATTTCATTAAAAATGTGTTCACAAATAGGTTAATTTTTGGCTATCTTCTAATTAACTTTCAAACAATCAGAAAACAAAAGTACAGGTTTCTTTGTAAAATAATGACTAATTCATAAATTCCAGGTTATATAATGTTGAAGATTTCTAAAAAGAATTAAACAATGCTGTAGATAAGTGTTTACTAGAAGTTTCAAGAACTTTGTAATAAGTAAAAAAAAAAAAAAAGTTCTATGCGTCTTTTTAAACTTCAAATTCAAATCTTTAATCCCACCAAATATTTTGAAATGATTATCTCCCTTGTAATGACTATTACTGAGATAACACACACATACATACATATATCCGTGAAACTTTCAATGGTTTTTTTTTTTTTTTTTTTTTTTTTTTTTTTTTCCAAAATTGACAATCCCTTAGAATTTTTTTGCAAATTCAAAATTACAGTAACAAATAGGAATGCAGAGGAATGTCTCTTTCTTATTTATATCCATCCACTTTTTTTCACAGTTGTGTTTTGAGAACACTTATGTTGCCATATTTCTGTTGAAAAATACGGCGTTTGTTTCATTTAATTCTGAAAATAATCAAGAATCATAAAATAACTTTGTTGCTATTGCACAGCATTAATTGGGATGTTAATTGACATGAAATTTTTTGATGGAAGGTTTTGAGATCATTTTAAAACAGGAAGTTTGTATCACAGAGCAGGGGCGGTCTCAGTTGGGCTGGTATCAAAAGGGTTGGAAATGTTTTATGAGACTAGGGTGGACCAAACCTGGCATATCTGTCTGATATTGTCTGTGGTGATCAGATATTTTAAAGTGTTAATGTTGTCTTCATTAATGCTATTATATTCCTCAGAATGTATCAGAATTAATTCATATTCGGTGATAAAAAAAAAAAAATGTCAGTTTTTGGTCATTTAGAAATTTTATTTTTGTTTTATTAGTTTACAATTTCACAAAAACAAAAGAAAAAAAATAAGGATTTGAATTTGACACCACTACCCCTGTTTTATGTTTAATATATTTTATATTTAAGGTCATTAAAAATATTTTTATAAACTGAAATTTAAATAAAATGTCAGACTATGAAATTTAAATTTGAAGTTGAATTAGAATTTAACAAAAAAAAAAATGAAATTTTTTATCAATTTCAATTTTTGTTTAAAAAAAAATCCTTTATTCTATTTTAGATTAAGAACATCTTAAGTTTAGCAGTCTGATTTGAATTCCTGATTTTAAAAAAATAAAATTGAAATAGAATTTTCTCCTGTGGTGTAAAGATATTTGGGTTATTTCAACATCTGATATAAAATGTTCCTGCAAACATAGAGTTAACTTTTTACTTTTTTTTAAATAATGTTAGAATTTATACATTTACTTAAATTAGTTATTTTAAAATATTATTTTCAATGATTTTGTGAAATTTTGAATAAAATTTAGCTATAAAACTAAACAAAAAAAGTAATATAGGAAATTATGAAAATTCACATACGCACACACACAAATGCTAATTGAAGATTGTATGAAATATAAGTCTTTGTAGAGGAAGTTATTGAATACATCTATTTCTTCATAGTAGCATGTCAGAGATGCATAAACTTGAATAAATTCACTACTTTGCTCTTTTTTTTTTTGTCGTTATGATGCCTTATTTTGCAACATGCTCTTAAACGGATGGCATCTTTATTATAGTTGCTATGTTTGTGGCACTAAATTAGATTTAATGAGGATAAATGAAATATTCTTTGCAATGACATTTTAAAATGACTGTTGCTTGCTGTGTGTTTATAGTAAAGTAAGCTGGTATAGTCCTTGTTTTATATATCCCTGGCATATGTAAATGGTTAGTATTATCTTTAAAATAGAAAATGTTCATTTAAACATATTGATATAAGCTCATGCTTTTTGTGTGTAGATAGTACTTAAGACATTTCAACTGATTTTAATAATGACAACCTAAATATATTTTACCTGTTTCTTTCTTTGGCCATACTTGCTACTTAGCTTCTTTTCACTTCAGTTAGTATTTTTTTCATTTTTTTCTTGTTTCTTTTTTTCACTTTTTCAATAAATTTCCCCATAGCTACAATGAAGTTAGTTATTCTTAAACTAACAAATGTCAAAGTACTAAATGAAACCAACCAGATGAAATAGAAATTCAAAGTTGCACTTGTTTAGAACAATTGTTTTGAAAGAAAAATTCCATATCTTTGATTTATATCTTATCACATCAAAATGTTTATATTAAAATTTGCTTTTTCAAATTTCAGAATTCTTAAAATTATACTAAAGATTAAGTTTTCCTAATTTCTTAATATAGTTGTCTTTTTTTAACCCTTTAGCATTTTATCTGGCCAAATCCAGCGAACATATTTTACCTGCTTTATGTTTAAAGTGACCAGATCTGGCCCTTCATGCCTACCCTACAATATCAGTCTAAATATTAACTATCATATCATCAAAACCTTGAAACTACAGAACAAGTCCTGATTAATTCAAAACGATTTGAATTAATAAGCATAACATTTAACAGAATAATCTGAATGCTAAAGGGTTAAATCTAGATTTTAGAGAATATATTTTTGTTTAATGATTGGGTTTTAGCAAGGCTTCAAAAGGGGGCAATTTAATTGGCAGTGAGAATAGTTATGGATGTGAAAGAAAAAAAAAAAAAATAAAGAAAAAAAAACTCTGAGATAATCTTTTTAATTGTAACTAACTTTAATGCTAGGTAGTTGAGACTGTCTTAAAAGTAAAAGTTAATATCATCACAAAGTTTCCTCATTATTCATTCTAGTGTTCACTACAAAGAAACTGTTTTCACATCTAACCAATTAATCTTGATAATTCATTCATATAGCAGTTCCGTCTTGGTAGTTAGTATATGCCGATCGCATATTGTAACAATTTTTATTCTCAAGAACCAATGAACATCAATCAAAATAACTTGTTTTTATTTTCCTTTTTGATAGGGTTTCATATAAATAAACCTGTTTCTTTTGCATGTTAAATATTGTTTTCAATTACAGCTGAAATACTTTAACATGTTCCTTGCTAACGATGCTTCGATGATGAATTTCAATTAGTTTGCATTTAAATGTCAGAATCCCTCTACTTCAGATTCAGCTTATAAAAACTATTCAGTTTTAATTTGAAGTTTAAAAGAAGAAGGGTTTTTAACAAGCTGCTTCTTTAATAATTTGCTAGGTAACTTTATGTAACCTAGGTAACTAAGGCTCTGTCTATATTAATATTGCTTTCAAATCTTATTTTTTGCAATTTATCAGTCCTTAATTATTATATGATGCCATAGTTGTTTTTCTGTACATATGATTCCTCTTATTAACCAGTTCTTGAGAGACATGTTCAGACATTGCAAAAAAGAATGGTTTTTGTTTCCCTTTTCTAATGTCTAATAAAGAAAATGCTGGTGGCATAGCCACATAGATCTGCTTATTTGTAACTTATCAAAACCAAGTGGTGGATTTATTCAAATTTGGACTCCATCATTTATCGTTGCTTATGAAAACTTTCTCAGTGTTTGTCTTATAAAAAGAATGAGATGTAGGACATTGTCGTCTGCCCAAAATAGGTTTCAAAACAAAACATTATAGCCGAAGGCATATTTGAGATGTTGATGATGATATATATATATATATATATATATGAAATAAAATAATAATGCATGTATGTATGTATGTATGTATGTATGTATATGTATGTATATGTATGTATGTATATATATGTATGTATGTATATGTATGTATGTATATATATGTATGTATGTATATATGTATGTATGTATATATATATGTATGTATATATATATGTATGTATGTATGTATGTATGTATGTATGTATGTATATATTTATGTATGTATGTATGTATGTATATATATATATATATATATATATATATATATATATATATATATATATATATATATATATTGAGAAAGAGAGCTTATTGTTTTTATTTTAAAAAAATATGATTGCTTACTGTTAGGCAATGAAGAACAACATAACATGAAATTTACAAAAAAAAAAAAAAAATTAAAAAAGCAGGAAAGCAAAAATGAAAATTCATATTATATGATTAACTCTAAATGTATTGGTTGATTGTGGTACTTTGAAATGTACTTAAATGTATTCTAGACTTGAGTTCATGTTTGCTACAGTATACTTATATTAAATCAGCAATACTGAGCCAACATTACTGTTCATTTTTCTTTTTATGGTATAATTACTATTATGTATATGAAACTTATTTGAAGGTTTCTGCCCCCACACCTCCAAAAAAAATGACAAAAAACCATTCTGTATATGTTATACAATTGCACAAGCTTTGTGATTAATAATTATCCTCCTTATACTAAGATATACGACAGAATTGTTAGAACATGTGATAGAATGGCTGTTTAAAGATGGTATCAGTCTTGTAGCCTTTCAGAAATCTGCATTATAGTTCATATATTGAAAAGGCAACTCTTACTAACTTACTGTCCCTTGCATTTATTTTAGCCAAAATAATATAATTCCTAGGTACCTTCTTCCAGTATCTTGCATTTAACCCTTTAGAATTTAAACTGGCTGTATCAGACCCAAATATTTGACCTGTTTTATGTTCAAACAGGTCAGATCCTGCTTTTCACACCTATCTACTATGTCATTCTAAAAATAATCACATCATCAAAATTTTGAAATCAAGAAATAATACATGGTTAATTCCAACCAATGTGAAAATTTTTAAGTATTACATTTCACAGTCATCTGAATGGTGAAGGGTTAAAATTGAAGTGCTATGGTTGTTCTTGAAATATTTTTCGAGATATGTTACTTCGTAATAGTACTTAAGACTTCATATTTGAGTATAATATAAAATATTTAGTATATATTTTGTAAATGAATTAGATGAACATATTGGTTGTAATTTGTAACTCGGCCTTTAATGAAATCATTTTGTCTTGAGATATTTACCTTTATTTTCATGGTCACATCTCTTACACTATAGTAACAGTATAAAGATATAAAGATGTAGCAACATTGCTTTATTGGTGCATATAACCTGGAAAGCACTCATAAATACAGCAGCATTACCAGAGCAGAGGTATTTGAATCAAAGCAGTTGTAATATAAAAATAAATCCTGTAGAATCCAAAGAAAATAATGATGGTTGTTAAGGAAGTAAGATAAATTAGTTTGCTGTGAGAAAGGGTAGTCTGATGTTCTGATGGAGTCCATGTCAAAAATGCCAGATCTCTCTCTTGTTCCCTCATGGCAAATTATTTTCTTATTTTGGGGACCATTTATAATGTAACATGGGTTGATTTTTAGACTTTTATTTTATGGATTGGTAAGGTTACTGAACTTTTATTTGTACATGTATAGCATTATAAACAATTCCTAAGTTTCTAACTTCATACACTCTATGGTTACTGAAATGCATAGACTATGAAATCCGTATTTGCTTGTTTCATGTCCATTTTCCATTATTATTATTGAGGTATTGTTTTAGAGCCACTGCTCTTCTTGATACTAACCTTTACATGTTTGTCTAGTAAGGGATCTCATGTTCTACACAGCTTTGAAGGCATGAAGTGAGTGGTCAGTTTATTGACAGGAGAAATGCCTGTGAGTGGCACACATGTGCATGTATGCGTGGTCACACACACACACACACACAAGCACAAGCATACACATGATAGTTTCTTTTTCAGTTTTTCTTTATCAAATCCACTCAGACTGCTTCAGCTGGCCTGGGGGCTATGGTAGCAGACACTTGCCCAAGGTGCCACAGAGTTGGACTGAGTCTGAAACCATGTGATTGGGAAGTGAACTTCTTAACCACACAAACATGCCTGTTCCTATTCTATAATACTGTATCTCTAAATTCAGTATTCCAAATTTAGTAATATAGTAATCTTTGTCTAGTATTTGTTTTATGAGTTTCTTTAATTGTTAACATTTTAACTTGTATCTAAATTCAAAGAGCTATATTAAAAATATTTTGAGCTAAAAGATGGAATATTAATACTTTTGACATGAATGTATTTTCTTAGTATTTCTACTGTTTTTAGTTTTAATTCCTTACAAAGGGGCACCGTTTCTGGTTTGTAGAGAAACAAACATAAATGAAATAGTGTGGTATTCATACTTCGTCTTTTTCATGAGTTAACAATAGGAGTTAAAATGGTTTACAAATGGGAATTGTAACTAGAATGTGGTCTTTGCTTGCTACTAACTGCCTCTATGGACATTTAATACTAATGCTTCTATTAGAGATTTTTACTTCCAGCAAACTATTACTTAAATTGACCAAGGCTACTATGGCTGAATATTAATCTTCTCTTGAGATACAGCTATCATTAAAATTTTCCATCACATTACAAGCATTCCCATCAGAGAATTGCTAAGCTATCTGATGCTATGTTACCTTTTGGAATAATGAAGAAAATTGTTTATAGAGTGGTCCTTTGATGTATGTAGTTATTTTGGTTTTGATATGAGACTGAATGGATTCTCATACAAATCTACCATGTTGTAGGCTTTCTTAATAGTACCAAAAGTCTCTGGTGACGTGTATTACTTAATATTTAAAACCAATTCATGAAACGGAATTACAAGTTTAGAGATTTAGCAGGTAACCTTTGCTACCTTTGGAAAATGGACAAATTTTTCTAAGAAGATGACTGTTATAATGCTGTTGGCTAAATGTTAAGTGGAATACTTAAGTATGCTTTTAACTAAATCAGTCGTTACTATTGCAATTAGTAAAAGTCAGTAGACTGAGAGAAACTAAATACTTAGCAGTATTTAATTTCATCCCTCTCTGTTCAACTGTTCATGTGAGCTTTATCTTTCACCCCTTCCATAACCCTTTTGTTACCATATATATCAGTATATTTTGAAAATAATCAAGAATTTAGAAGGATTTAGTATACAACTGATTACTTTCTCATTACTGAGATGATATATGGAACATAATGAAAGCATCTTAGATAAAATTATGAATGAGGGTTCTAATTTAAGTATCATGTCAGGCGTGATTGGTATCACAAGTTAACTAAGGTTGATGAAATAAGTGCCAGGTACGTACTTGGATCTCTTCAATTGTCCTTAAAGATTTCTTGTTTACAAATGTAAGAAAAAGGAAAGTCATTTACTATAATTAGTATCAAAAATATCAGGGCTGTGGAGTCAGAGTTGGAAACAATTAAGGGGTAGCTGGAGTCGGAGTCGATATAGTTTTACCGATTCCGACTCACAATATCTTTATTCTTTAATATAAACCAGTTATAACATATAGGCCTACTCAAAGTACAAGCATGTGCATATGCTTTATGAGATATGTAGACCACAATCAATTACACAATCAATAACAAAGAGTCGAAGTTGGAGGTGCCAATAATAGAGGAGTCAGAGTCAAAACGAAGTTACACGACCTGGCATACCAGTTCTTATTTTTTTTAACATGTAAGAGGTTGGTATGACTGTGTAGTTAAAAAGTTCACTTTGTAATCACATGGTTTTGGGTTCAGTTCCACTGTGTGTGTCTTGGATAAATGTCTTCTGCTGTAGATTCAGGCTGATCAAAACCTTGTGTGTGAATCTGGAAGATGGAAATGAGTTATGTTGATATATAATGTGTGTGTGCACGTGTCTTGATATCTTGTGCTAATTGTAAACATGTCATTTATAAAATGGTGTCATTTCTTTACAATCTGAAAAATGTACAAATTAGTGGAAATAAACAAGTAACAGAGAGGGCAACTGGCCATAGCAAATCTACTTCATCAAATTTCGTCTGACCCATGCAAGCATGTAAAAGTAGACATTAAATTAATGACAGTGATGATAATGATGATGATGATGACGTGTCTCACTTTTGAGAATATTCTAGGCATTTCTTATTTCATTGTTGTTTACTATAGATGACTTTTAAAAGAGAGCTGTTGATGTTTTCGGATTTTGTCTCGGTTCACAATTTACTGTGCCTGCAATGTGCAGCACTTACACATGCACACACAAGAGTAAGCACACCCATGCTCACATGCTCATGCTCGTGGCCTCTGTTATCCCCCTCTCCCTCTCTCTCTCTCACACTCCTAAATTCCACATGAAATTTAGTGTTTTGAAATAAATAAATGCATAAATGAAAGTAAAATAACATGAAATAGACATTGTTGCACTTGCTACATCAGGTGGTATGTTCAAGCACAATTGAACTTTGTAAAATCTTGCTAAGATAAAAATAATATATATATATATATATATATATGACTAAACAGTTTATGTTCATGCATGTGTGCATGCATTCTTTTTTAAAGAGTTTATTAATTCAAATCGAAAGTATCTAAGTGCAGAGAGAAGGAAAACAAACTTAGAAACCTCCTTGAAGTTGAAACCATGTTAAATATTTGTTTTAATACCGAAGGTTTTTAATCAGTTCAATAACTCAACAAATATTTACTGTTTTATGCTAATTTGTCCATACCAGCAGGAGTAAGATAATTCTTGAATGTTTTAGAAGTTTTTTTTTTTTCCTTTTGTTTTAAACACTCAGAACCTCAGTCCAAATTGGATCAACCTACCTGAAATAGCAGCCAAATCATGTTTAACAGCCCAAATATTTTACCTGTTTTGTACTCAAACCAGCCAGAGCCGGTCTCTCACACCTACTCTACAATGTCATTCTAAAAATAAATAATCACATCATTGAAAACTTTGAATCTATAAGATAATGCATGATTGATTCAAAACTTTGTGAATAAATAAGCATTATGTTTGACAACAATCTGATTGCTAAAGGTTTAAACAAGGCCTTATTTGACAATCTAATCCTAAATAAATAACCCTGAGTCAGTAAGAATGGCTTTGATCATTCGTAATTGCTTGATGAGAGTTGGCTCGAGTTTAACTCTTTTGATACCTGCCCAAGACCCCTCTCGGTTCTACGATACAAATCTCTTGCTATAGTCTTACCTAAATTGTTACATCAAAATGTCTTGTTAAATTCTGTTTCAAACACCAAATTAATTATTATAGTTATTTTACTAAATACATCATTATTTTTAAAATTAATTGAAGAAAGATAGTCTGTTTCAACAGAAATTTAGGAACACAAAAAAATTAAATGATGATATAACCTTAAAGAAATAGCAGGTTCATTTATTTTTCAGCTAAGCAAATTGACCCCAACGGTAATGCTGCAATGCAGTCATTGGGCAGAAATAAGATTTGGAACACTTGATGATGGCCCATAATCTCTTAACGTAAAAATATGAGGGTTGGGAATTTGTTGATACCATTTACCCCTGTACTTAACTGGCATTTTATTTTGCATCTTCTGAAAGAATGAAAGGCGAAGTTGATTTCGGTTGGATTTGAACGCAGAATGTAAAGAACTGGGACATATATTGCAAAGCAATTTTTCTGATGTTCCATTGATTCTGCAAGCCCGTTACTGATTTGAGAACGATTTGGGTGCTATTTCTGGCAAGCTAAGTTATGGCTGGTTGTGGCTACATTTTTAGAGTTGGAACTACATCCAGTTGAAAAAAGCATATGGAAAAGAAAAAAGCTCCTAAAATATCGAGGATCTACAGAAATGCTTAGCAATGTTTAAATAAATACAAGCACACAACTGCCTCTTTCTATTTTCATGCATTCTGCTTTAGGGAACTTGTAGCAAATGTTTGTCTGAGAAGTTTTATAAGCAGAGTGTAGCATTAGTTACTTTATGGACCTTTTTGAAATCCCAGTTATTTCTCACAGTTTTCTTTTTCTTTGTCTGTTTTAATATTTACCTATACTTCCTTCTCTAACAATAGATTTTTGATTTTATTGATTTTATTGTAGCATATCAGTATTTGCATAATGATTTAGATTTGCATTAATTATTAAATGTAACTTTTTTGTTTTAAGATTCAAGTAAATCTATTCCATTCCATAACATATGGGTCATTCCATGTCAAGTCATCTAGAAAAAAATATTTGTTTTTAATGATAACTATACATTTCAAAATGTTTATACAAAATAATAAATAAAAAAAACCAACAAAAAGAAACCCAAAAATAATAAAATATTAGATGCCAAATATTACACAAACCACAACTGATTCAATAAGTTGCTTGTAATAATATAGTGGTTTGTCTCTTGTCATAAAACCATGGAAACTGGGGATAAATGCTGACCAATAGTCCATGAAAGGAAATATAGAGTAACAGTAGTAGCAGTAATAATAATAATAATAATAATAATAATGATTTCATTTATTTGCCACTAGAAATAATAATGATAATAATAATAATGATACTAAAAAGTAGACACTGTAGAGAATCATGAAAATGTCAATAAAACACCTGAAATGTTTGTTTTGATGCACATTGTATTTTTAATCAGTATTTATTACAAGTAGAATATATAACTACGCAACAGATAGAGCAAAATGGAAAGAGAATGTGTTTTCTACCATTGGGTTTATAAGCTTTGTTCAGGCCACCCCACCCTCTGACCAATTAATCATTATAGAAATCAGTGGTCAGAAATAAATCAAATTTTCAACCCAAATGCTTAATACAAGCCTGTTACTTCACCTTAATATATTGGTGGTTGGGTTTTTTTTTGTTGCTTGTTATAGTGGACAGTGAAATGGAAATGGCTACAAATTTTCTCATTAAGCTTTTTTCTTCTTTTTAATTTATATTTTTATGGTTTAGGTACAGGTATGGCTTTGTGGTTAAGAAACTTATTTCCTGACCACTGATCTTATGGCAAGTGTCTTTTACTATAGCCCTAGGCCACACTTCTGTGTGGATTTGGTCAGCAGAAACTAAAAGAAGGCGGCAAGCTGGCTGAAACGTTAGCACGCCGGGCGAAATGCTTAGCCGTTACGTTCTGAGTTCCAATTCCACCGAGGTCGACTTTGCCTTTCATCCTTTCGGGGGCGATAAATTAAGTACCAGTTACACACTGGGGTCGATGTAATCGACTTAATCCCTTGTTTGTCCCCTCTAAGTTTAGCCCCTTGTGGGCAGTAAAGAAATAAGAAACTAAAAGAAGTATGTCGTGTATGTGTG
The DNA here is from genome assembly GCF_046866305.1 of Octopus bimaculoides. Classification (NCBI taxonomy): domain Eukaryota; kingdom Metazoa; phylum Mollusca; class Cephalopoda; order Octopoda; family Octopodidae; genus Octopus; species Octopus bimaculoides. The sequence goes on along the minus strand of NC_142929.1, from coordinate 127,757,700 downwards.
TGTGTGTATATATATATACACACACACACACACACATGTATATTATATGCATATTTTGTACATATAGTTTTTGTCTCTCCTACTCTCTCTCTCTCTCAATATATGTGTGTGTACATGTTTATATGAGTGAGTGTACGTACGTGTGTGTTTATACTTATATATATATGTATATATGCTTTTGTAATTGTGCTATGTGTGTGTGTATGTGTTTTGTTTTACTCTACTTCATTGTGCTGGAAAGTATATTGAGGTGTAGGTGACGTGTGAATAAAATTCTTGAAAGTTCAAATTCTTTCTGTGATGTTTTTGTGGCTTTGTTAATCCCATATAGAAGTTTACAGTTGTTGAATATTATTTCTTGCTTTTATTTGATGTCCTACTCATCCATGATTTCTCTGGAATCTTCAAATCACCAGCTGTTCCATTCCCTCGTCTATATAATTACTTTGGCTAAAAATTCATTTATATTATTAGCTTATTTTTTATATACTTTTTTAATGTTATTTTTTTACTTTATCTATTTTACTTCTTATTTGCTTATATTGAGAATGGTCAATTCCTTAAATTCTGTCTAGCACTTAATATAAAGCAATACAATATCTCACTACTTTTATGGAACAAATCAATGTAATTTTGTCCAATTTCAGCCTTCCACACATTGTGTGTATAAAGAATAAATTTTGTGTGACTGGTGACTAGAAATGGGTTCTCTATAAAAATGTCAAGCGCCAAAGACAATGGGTAGAGAAAGGGGAGAAACACCGGCACCCCAGGCTAAAGAAGGCCTTCACCCACGTAAGGTGTTGTTATCTGTTTGGTGGGATATGAAAGGTTTAGTTCACTTTGAACTTTTAAGCCCAAACCAAATGATAACAAAGGAGATCTACTGTGAGCAGCTTGAGTGGCTTAAGTCAGTGCTAGAAGAAAAACAACCATCTTTGGTTTCAAGACGCGAGGTGTTCTTCCATCAGGATAATGTTGGATCACATACAATGAGGATGACATTCCAAAGGCTAGAGCAGTTTGAATGGGAAATGATGTCCCACTCACCATTTTTGCCAGACATTGCCCTAACTGATTATCATTTATTCTGCAGTCTTCAAAATCATTTGGACGGAAAAAAATATGAATTCAGTAGACGAGGTTATAACAGTACTGGAGGTGTATTTTTTGTCATGGACAAGTGAATTTTGGAAGGGGCAGAGCCTTGCAATTCTAGCAGATAGATGGAAAAGCATTGTAGAAAATGTAGGAGAGCATATTTTAGATGAAAAAGAACTTAATCTTAATTTTGAAAAATAAAAAAGTATTAAAAAAACTGCATTATTTACGAGATGAATCAATATTTATATATATAATACATACATACATACATACATACATACATATGACAACTTCAATCTAGGCTTCCATCTACCAAATTCATTCACAAGGCATTGGTTGACTTGAGACTGTAGTAGAAGACGCTTAAGTAGGACACAGCCATGCTACAGTCTGAACCTCATCTGGGAGCATGTGGAAAACAAGATATAAATCACAGTAGCATAAAAACTTTTCTGGAAACCTCTGCTGGACCATCTGTGCTTTGGAAAACAGTGCTTATTGATTGATAGGATTGGAGAATGATTTTCGAATCATTGGCTTAAGAACAGAATTGACTGTTTTTGACTTCAGGAGATAAATTATAGATTTTTCTATTTCTCATTTTGTGGAAACTAGAAAACTGTTTATATCTAATGATTTGTCCCTCATTTTTTTAAAAATTAAAATGAGTTTAATTAGTAAAAACCAAATCTTGATCTTAACATTATCTTTCCGTAATTGTTCTTTTGTTATATTTTTTCCTTCTGAATCATCCATGTTTGCTTGGTTCAAATTAAATTGAAGGTTTTGCATCCCAATATAAACATGTTATGAATATGACAATCTAGGTAACAGTAGGACTTCTAAATTTTCACATACATACATTGATATCTTTTGTTTATTATTTATTTATTTTTGTGGGGAAATGGTAACTATCATTTTATAACATACTGCTGTTGTTAGCTGAAAGCCTTGTTGTTTATCAGTGATATTCATAGAGGGCCTTTGGAGTAATTGTGTACATGTGCATAGAAAAACATGGCTGTGTTGAAAGAATGCCATATCATATGTGTGTGTGTGTGTGTGTGTGTATATATATATATATATATATATATATATATATATATATATATATGAGTGGTTGTGTGGTAAGTAGCTTGTTTACCAACCACATGGTTCCGGGTTCAGTCCCACTGCGTGGCATCTTGGGCAAGTGTCTTGTTCTATAGCTTTGGGCCGGCCAAAGCTTTGTGGGTGGATTTGGTAGATGGAAACTGAAGGAAACTCGTATGTATGTATGTATGTATGTATATATATATATATATATATATATATATATATATAATTTATTAATGAGGGTAGAAATTGATATTAATCAATTAAAACCAGTGGTCTAGCATATTAAAAAGATCTGAAGATTAAAATTATATTACATGCAAAAATAAGAGGAATGACCAGCAAAAGTGGACTCCTATATGCTAGCATATAGGAGTCCACTTTTGCTGGTCATTCCTCTTATTTTTGTTTATATATATATATATATATATATATATATATATATATATATATATATATATATATTAAAGATAAATAAAAATGAAAATGCCACTTTTTAAAAATATTTTTTTGGGTGTTTTAATTAATTTACATTACATGCTTCGGTTTTTTTGAAAAACCTTATCAAAAATGAGTATAAAATATGTGAGAAGAGAAGAGAGCTATTAATAAAAATAAAATTGAAATTAAAATTAAGAATGACATTCATAGTTTACTGTTATTTCTTGCATGTGCACGTGGCCCTTTCGTTCCCTTATGAAGGCATGGTAATTCCAGACTCCAGTTGTCTGTTGTGGTATGGTTTCTATGGCTGGATGCCCTTCTAATGCCAACCACTTTACAGAGTGTCAGTATTGATAGCACAAATTATAGAAAAAGATACTCTCAGAGCGTCCATGTATTTTGAAGAGAATCTTACTGAGCTTGCAAGATTAAAATGAGACACAAGGAAAGAAAAGTCCATTGATATTAAAAATCCTTTCAAATGTTCAACTTAGATACATACACCCACACATGAGTTGCAATCTTGTAAGAGTAGGCTTATGCAAATATGAAAATTTGCATATAGCTATAACATTGTTATGAGTTTTCTTTCTGCTACTAATCAATAAATCTCGATTAGGATTGGGAACTGAAAATATTGGGCAGTCTTTTGTACCAAGTTTATGTCTCTGAATTTATGGTCTTGGAACTCGATGACCTTATGGCCCACAATTCAGCATATTGCATCACGACATTGTCAACTCCATTTAACATGAAATATAAAGGTTTTGTCATTAAATATAGCAATTTTCTTGCTCCCTTTCTTCTCATTAATTGTGTTAACAAGTCTCTGAGATGCATAGTTTTTAATGTTCTAAATGAGTTAGTCTAGTGTGACCCCCCCCCCTCACTATTATTATTGTTATATTCTCTGGAATATGTGAAGTAGTGAATAAAGTATTGTATTGATAGTTCATTTTAATGCATGCTGTCCTAAGCATAGTATTATGTCAAATGTATATAGTGACTCTTCTTTTTACTTTCTTTCAAAAAACGTAAACATCTCATACCAACAGGGGTTTTGGGGTACTTGTGCTTATTTGCTTTCAATGTATTCCTAAGCAGTTTGTCTGCAGAGTTTACATAACTGTATAGAAGAGATTAGTTTTTCTGGCACTTGTTATATGATGCCACAGGTATAGAAGAATTGTATATGCTGCTGTCTTGGCTGATTTCCAAGATTTTCATAGATGTATTCTTAGGAAGTCTATGAGTTTCTGCCAGATAACTTCTACCTTCATACATTGTTGAATGTTTGAACTATTTTTCTCAGTGAAGGAAATATAACTAAGTATTGGCTTATATCTTTCACTGACTGACAGTACTTTATTAGTAAGTCTGTGCAAGTACTCATAAAGCTGTCAATCCTTTTAAGGAGCAAATGAATGCAATACTTTGCTGTTTATTTTGAACTTTGGTAGAACCTAGTCTGCTTGATCAGTTTTGCATAACTAATCCATCATAGATATTTTCCCTCTTACGTATCTACTTTTTAGGCTGTAGAATTAACCCTTTTCATCTATTTTGTGATTTTAGTGATTTTATTTTTTGAGAGATCTCACTTTGGTTCTTTGTTGCTTTTGTTTGTAACTAATCCTTGTCTAAGGTAGAGAGCTGACGGAATCATAAGTGTGCCGGACAAAACACTTTGTAGTATTTCTTCTGTCTCTACATTCTGAGTTCAAATCCTGCCAAGATCCACTTTGTATTTCTTCCTTTCAGTTAAGCAGGAGGAGTAATGTAATCAACTAGCCCCCTTCTTTCAAAGATTTCAGGCTTTGTGCCTATAATAGGAAGAATTTATCCCTATCACTCTTGACCCATGAGCAATGCTTTTGTATGTTTCTACCCATCACATTCAACGTCCTGTGTAACGTGAGTAAGTTTTATTTTTAACTGCTTTAGAACTCTGATTACAGGGGGGGGAAAAAAAGGAAAAATGAAAAAAAATAGAAAAACAATTATTTTTAAAATAGTATTTTCTTGTCTAGACTGTTTTATTTGGAAGCTTACTTGGTTCTTTTTAATTTAAACTTAAAATTACGAAACTGGCTGTTGCAGTTTGTTCATCAGCAGCAATCCGCTATGGTATTTCCCAAATACATTAAATGCTTGAAGCATTGTTTGTATTTATTGATTAGAAATTGATACAATTATGTTAAAAGGAGGAGAATAAAAGTAAAATAAAATAAATGTTGAAGAAATTTTAGGATCATTGGATATTTTCAAATTTTTACTAATATTAGCATATTTTTCTCTTAAGATACGTAAACAGATTTTTAGGATTTGAAAATTGCTTGTAGTTCTATTCAAAAGTGAAAGTGCCAAATCTAGATAGCTGAATTTGCTTTTCTTTCTTAAACTTTTATTTATTAGAAAGATACTATTTCATTTTTAAACAAAGAAAGAATTTGGTACTATTTTAAAATTTCTTTTTAGGAAATAGAGACTAATACCATTGTTATGAAGCTGCATAACTTTATATGGCTGTAATTGTTGTAGTTAATTTGTTATATAAATTTATGAAGTGAAATGTTGCTTCTTTGGCTGAAAATACTGTCTTTGATGATGTATGAGATTAAGCTTTTATAGGAAGGAAACTTACCATAATATATTTTGTAAGAACTGTTTCTAACACAGGCACAATGCCACAGATTTGGTGGAAGTAGTTAATTGATTAATCCTTTTGATACCAGCCTGCCTGAGACCACCCTTGGTTCTTTTATATAAGTTCCTTGTTTAAAAGTGATTTAATCTAAAGCTGTCCATTAAAATTCCATCCGAGGTATTTTACTAAATTCTTCTGTTTTTTAAAAATAATTGATAAAAATGGTGGCAGTGTTGTTTCTATAGAAATATGGGTTCCAAAGGGATTAAATTGATCTCACTACTTGACTGGTACTTTATCAACCCTGTAAAGATGAAAATAAAGTTCACCTGACAGGATTCGAGTGCAGAAAGAACCGGAACATATACCACATGGCATTTTAGTTTGATACTCAAATGATTTTACCAATTCAAGATACTTTTGTAATAACACAATGTTGTAAATTTTTAAACAACAGAATTGTTTATTTATCATTGATTCTGTGCTAAGTACATTTGGATACCAATAACATATAAATCTTCTCATGGAATATAGACAGAGCCCATAAACGTTTAGCATCCAGATTACTCTGTCAAATGTAACGCTTATTTATTCACATTGTTTTCATTTAATCAGGCATTATCTCACAGTTTTAAGATTTGAATGATGTCATCATCATCATCATCATTTAGCATCTGCTTTTCATGTTGGCATGGGTTAGACGGTTTGACTGGAACTGGTAAGTTGGAGAGCTGTACCAGGCTCCAGTCTGATTTTGGCTTGGTTTCTACTGCTGGATGCCCTTCAAAATGGCATTGTATGGTGGATATGAAAGGCCAGATATGGCTGGTTTAGATGCTGAAGGGTTAAATTCTCTCCATGTAACTGTCATGCTTTGGGTGGTAAGAAGTTTGGTTCCCAGCCACATGGTTCTGGGTTCAGTCACACTGCGTGACACCTTGGACAAGTGTTCTATAATAGTCTCAGGCCAACTAAAGCCTTGTGAGTAGATTTGGTAGATCGAAACTGAAAGAAGCCTGTTGCATATATGTATGTGTGCATGTGCCTATGTTTGTCCACCACCATTGCATGATCACTTAAGATGTTGTGCTTATGTCCCATTAATTTAGTGGTTCGGCAAAAGGCCCCAATAGAATAAGTACTAGGCTTATAAAAAAATAAGTACTGGAGTTGAATCATTTGACTGGAATTCTTTAAGGCAGTGCCCCAGCATGGCCACAGTTTAATGACTCAAATGAGCAAAAGAGTGATAATCAATCCTTATTTGTTTAATTACTGTCATTCCATAGCCATTCTAAGTTTTCATGTTGTTGCCAACATCACAATATTTCATTATTTCACAAATTTTTATTTCTCATTGTGAAAGCTGAAAGAGAATATCTAAATATGTAGCCAATGCATTTACTATTTAAGCATCGAACTCTGGAATTTAACTATTTCATCATCATCATCCAGTATTTTAAATCCGGGTTTTGTCCCTGTTAACAGGGGTAGCTGGATCTACTTCAATACCTTAGCAACTGAGGCAGGCAGGTGCAGCCCACCTCAACCTTTGGGCTGGCTGGTTGGTGCCCATTCTCCCTTGCTATCATGAGGCTTTTTTGGAGCTGGATTTTCTACAGGAAGCATGCCCTTGCTTACCCCGAACCTCAGTTTCTAGACATGAGTGGTCCCGAGACCAAGGCCTCTACCACGATTTTTAAGAAATGTGGTGGAAAACTAGCTCAGGAAGGCAGGGACATTATTCCTTGAGAACCCTTTTGGAGCCACGCTACCTATTTCATTATTAATATACATTTTCCGAAATCTAAACAACTATCAATCTGTAATTTGTTCTAGTTAAGTCACAAGCATAGCCACACAGTCAAGAAGTTCACTTTGTCACCAACATGGTTTATGGTTTGCTCTCACTGCATCGCTCTCTGGACTGGTCACTTCTACTATGGCCTTAGGCTGACCAATGCTTAGTGAGTGGAATCGCTAGATGGAAGCTATAAGCTCATTGTGCTTCTGTGTTTATATCTATATGTGCATGTGTAATTTGTGTATTTTTACTTGTCTTTCATTATCTTATTCCTTTTGAAATACACTGCATTTATTTCAATTATTTTGAAAATAATGATGAATTTAGTAACTGTCTTTACTAAGATGGTTTTTGGATCATGAAATTGACATGAAATTTTAATGGAAGATTTTAATTTCAATCACTTAAAATCGGGGAATCTGCATCCTATAACCAAAAGTGGTTTCAGGCATTTTGGTATCAAAAGATGTCACCCATACATGTATGTAAATTGCTTACAATTTTCTGTGAAAACATGTCTGGCCATTGAGCTTGTCATTATGCAGTGTGAAGATCACACACACACACACACCACTCACACACATGACAGATTTCTGTCAGTTTCCATCTATTAAATTGGCTACCGAGGCTTTGGTTGGCTCTTAGCTATAGAAGAAGTGACTTGTGCAAGGCCCCATGCAGTGGGACACCGAACCAGAAACCATGTAGTTGGGAAGCAAACTTGTTAATCACAAAGCTGTATCTACATCTGTCATGTAGGAATCTGATATTTTTGTAGAATTGTCTGTTGCTTAGACTACACATATTTTTTCCCAAACCACCGGACATGTATATTTTGATATCACAGGCTTACACCCCTATTTTAAAAAATTTAATAGTATTAATTTAATCTCAGTATTTTATTTTTATTTCAGGTGCCATGCTTGAGAAAAATTAAACTTCATAAATTGCTTTCCAAGAATGGATAATAAACAAAGCATTAGGTTGGTGCGTATTTTCTTTATATTTTTATTTTTCTACATTAGATATTGCAAAAGAAAAAAAAAGTAATGTAAAATAACCAAGCCCTATAATAATTTGATGGTAATTATACACAATATTTTTCTTTTTACTTCAGGTACTCCTCTAAGTATTTTAGAAATTTATATTTTAATGACTTGATGAATGAGCAAAAATATATACAACACCATTTGTTTCGCAGTTAGCTTAAATGTCAGGGCTGAGTACCATCACAGTAATACTTGATAATCTAAATACATCTTATAGAGCAACCCTATAGGATTGTTTTTTAGTTACCTCTGCTTTCGCTAAGGCGGAGGTATTGTTTTTAGTCATGTTTGTTGGATTGTTTGTTTGTCCGTCGACAAGATATCTCTAGAACCGCTAGATTGATTTGGATGAAACTATCAGAGATGTTTGGCCTCGTGACTGACACAAACTGATTAGATTTTGAGATCAATACGGTACCAGACAAGGATTCTGGGTTATTTTTCCTGTTTTTTTGAGAGAGGTTGGGTTCATTTTTAGTATTCTCGTTTGTGAGAGCATTTGAGTTTATTTCAGATATTCTCATTTTAAAAATCATCTCTGGCTAATCGTTGAGAGGATGTTGGTGTTGCCTTGGTGTGGAGGTTTGCGCTCTCTGGGTGCTCTTGTTTGTTATTGAATTCAGATAGTTTTCTTTGCTGTATTATTTTAGTTATTTTGCCCTGTACTTCCTAAATTTCTCAATACTTAAGGATGCAGTTGTGACTGTATAGTAAAATAGTTGTGTGTTTAGAAGTTTGCTTCTCAAACACATGGTTTTGAGTTCAGTTTCAGTGCGTGATACCTGGAAGTAATACAGCCACAGGTTGACCAAAGCTTTGTGGGTGAATTTGGTTGAAGAGCACGTGATAGTGTCACCATCATGCAAGCAGTGTCCTTTGTTTCCTATTTGTCTAGTTATGGGGAAATTTTACCTTATTTAGAAACAAGTGAGGGTTGGTGACAGGAAGGGCATCCAGTATGTACGTGGGTTAATTTGTTGGACTGAAATTCTTCCAGGCAGTGCTACAACATCTCCACAATCTAAATGACTGCAAAAAAGTCAAAGGAAACACACTTTTTATGTTGCCTAACTGTATATGCTATGTATACATTGTGTTACATATTTTATGGTTTAATGTCTGCATTATCTTCATGTTATTTTAAAATTTTTACTGAGAAAAATGGGAGGTCAAGATTCATTTTTTTCTATGATCTAAGTGAAGTGCAGTAATTTCAACCAGAATGAAAAAGTCTCATCGTAGCATAGACTGAGTTCACTGAGAACTTACCTGATTTATGATCCTCACTGTAAATACTTGTGTGTGTAATTATGTATCCTGTTCATACACAGGCACATGCACATGGTTTGGTAATTGACTACATTAGTGTAAATTGGATAAGAAAAAGAGAGAAAATAAAAATAAGGCATATGTTGGTATGCATGGAAAGAAGTTGAAAGTAATGTTAAAGGTAGTGGCCATTTACTGAAGGAGAAAATGTTATGTCTGTAATGTGTATTTGTATATTTGTATACAATTTTAATAGCATTTTCATCCATTTATTTCATTACTTTCATCCTTTAAGCATCTGCTTTCTTTTAAAGTTGTTTGCATTGCTCTCTTTCGAACCTTGCATTTTTCATCCATAAAATGACAGGACACTGACCTTAGAAAAAATGTGAAGGAAGCATTAAAAAGAAAATATTCTATGAAAGTGAGCTGTATTATACTCATTTGCTCTGTATTTGATTTAACATTTTGAAAGTTTCATCATCTACTTGATTGATGTAGTTAAAGTTGATGTTTTTTGGACTTGTTCTGTGATTGATTGCAGAATTTTAAAAATGAAAATTTCTTGGAAGTTGTCTTTTTGAAATTAACTTGTCTGTTTTTTTTGTTGTTTTTTTTTCTTTCTTTCTTTTCCAACTTTTGGAGTACATTCTTTTAATTTCCCTTCAACTTATATTTAGGGCCAGAAAAATATCTGACATACCATCCATTTAAATTTGTAAACCAAAATGCAGTATCCATATCTTAATGTCAAAAGCAGTGAGCTGGCAGAATTAACACACTTGGCAAAATGCTGAGCAGTATTTCATCTGAGTTCAGATTCCGCCGAGGTTGACTTTGCCTTTTGCCTTTTCGGGGTACTTTAAAATAAGTGCCAGTTGATTACTAGAGGTCAATGTAATCAACTTATTCCTTCCTCAAAATTGTTGGTCTTGTGCAAAAATTTGAAACCAATATCTAAATGTCAATGTAAATTGTAGTTTGTTTATTCAGTCATACATCTGGGTTTGGTTTTGTTTGTTCCACCCTGACTCCATTCAGACAGGTGAGAGTATTTTACTGCGATAGTTTTACAGCTGAATGCACTGCTGTGGGTTCAGTCCCACTATGTGGAATTTTGAGTGTGTGTCTTCTATAAGCTCTGACCTGATCACAGCTTTGTTTGTGTGTGTGTCTTTGTCTCGACATCATGTGATATTTGTAAGTGAATGTCATTCATTCTCAATATTCTGTGAAAGCATGTTTGGTCATGAGGGAAATATTACTTAGTTTGGAAACAAGTAAAGGTTGGTGATAGGGAAGGGCATCCAGCTGGAGTAAATCTGCCTCAATAAACTTCATCTGACCCATGCAAGCAGGAAGAGTGGACATTAAAGCACTGATGATGGCAATGATGATGTTACCTTCCTGTTGCTAATCCTTAACTGTGTTTTCAAGAAACAGATCTCTGATTTCATACAAAGGTGCAAACCTAGTGAACAATTTGTTGTCAGGAGAAATAACTACAACATCTTGTAGCTTGTGATATTTGGTGAAACACATATTTAAACATAGGCATACGACAAGATTCTTTGAGATTCTGTCGACTGACTCCACTCATATGGCTTTGGTTGGCCCTAGGCTCTAGTAGCTACACCATGAGACTGAACCCCAATCTATGTGGTTAGAAAACAAACTGCTTAACCATACAGCCATGTATGCACCTCCAATTTATTTTATTTAAATTGAAAATTACCAAAATTATGTTTTATTTTGACATTTAATTTACTATCTGCCTGTGTTGTTTAGGAAAGAAAACTTATCCAATAGAATAGGTTCATATGTCAAATTCTTAAATCTGCTCCAGATATTTGTGTTTCTCAACAAATCAGTTAATTGATCTTTAGAGAATAGGTAGCAGATTTATCTAGAGATTATTGCCAACCATTGACTAATGTTCTATAAGTTGAATCAGATAGTGTTTGAAAGAAAATAATTTAAACGTGGTGAGTGCCAGAGAGAATAATTCTGGCAGTTTACTTTTAATATTAATGCTTAATAATGTGAAGGTAGCAAGCTGGCAGAATTGTTAGCATGCCCACAAAATGCTCAGTGGGATTCACAATGCAAGTTCAAATTCTACCAAGGCCAGTTTTGCCTTTCATCCTTTAAGGTCCAATAAACTAAGTAGCAGTTGAGCACTGGGGTCGATGTAATCGGGTTACCCCATCCCCAGAACTTGCTGGCCTTATGCCAAAATTTGAAACCAATATTAATGTAAAGGCCTGAACATTACACAAACTTACTGATTGGCCAAAATCTCAGATAGGATGTATAATAGATGCAACCAGTCCCAAAGATTAAAAAAAAAAAAAGAGCTAAGATTTTTGTATGTGATAATGTATGTGGTGTGTTTGAATATGTATGTAGGCGTGTAGATAAATGGTTAGGGTGTTAGTCATGTATTGGATTCTTGGACCAGGAAGCATGTTGTGTTTTTGAATAAGACAATTTTACATTGTTCTATTATGCTCAACTTAAATGAGTAACTGCAGGATACTGGTTGGCTCCTGTCACTGTCCTGCAGTCACATCTTGCTTGTTCCTTTGGGTCAAGTGTGTGAGGACCAAGTGCTTATCTATGTCTGCCCATGACTACATAAGCACCTAAAATAATTAGTAAAAGCATGGTACATGCTCCATGTTATGCTCACAAATGATGGCCATGTGGCAGTAATTTTTCACATGTATTTACATACGTGCATGTAGGTATTTATTACTATAACTCTGGGCTGACCAAAGCCTTCTTAGTGAATTTGATAATCAGAAATTGACATGCCCTTCTCATTGTATTTATGCACATATATGTATATGCATACGCTTTCTTGTGTATCTGCTTGTCTTCACAACACAGGCCAGTTGTAAACAAATGGTAACAATTGTTAGTTTTCAGTGAAAAACCTGCCTGCATTAGGAAAAAATATTATCTTGCTCAGAATCATGTGAGCATCTGGTTGTAATAAATATACCTCGATCATTTCGTCTGACCTATGCAAGTTTTAATATCCTAAAACAAATGTGAATACATACACTGTTATATATTCACTTTCGCTTATTATTAACTGCCTTAATCTTGCCAATGTCAGAGGGCCTGTGGAGGCCATGGATACAGCACCTTCCCACAGATGAAATCAATTAAAAAATAGTAACCAGAAGCTCTAAGCTTTGTTTACTGACCAATCTCTACTCTCTGGATTCAACCTCCTGTCTCATACAAGCAAATAGAATGTCAGTGGTCAGGTTGCACTAATAATGAATTCTATTATTACTAGATATTTACCAAGTAAAAGTAAATATAACCAAGTGTTTTTAATAGCTACAATGTTTCTAACGCAGTGATATTGTTTTGTGCGCGCGTGTGGTGGGAGTGTTTAGAAATTAGCTTTGAAATCATATAGTTGTGATTTCAGTCTCATTGTGCAGTTCTTTGGGCAGTTGTCATCTTTTAGGCCTAGGGTTACCAAAGTCTCTTGAGTGGATTTGGTTGGTGGAAACTGAAAAGAAAGTCCATGATGTGTGTGTGTGTGTGTGTGTGTGTGTGTGTGTGTCTTAACAAAACACATTTAGTGCTGTTCATCTGCAATCTTCTGTGGAAACATGCAGCTATTGTACTGTTTGTGGTTTAAGTACATGGGCAATTGTTACCTTGCTTGGAACCAGGTGAGGCATGACAACAAAAGAAGCATCTGGTCATAGAAAATCTGTTACAATAATTTTTTCCTGGCTCATGGAAAAGTGGATGTTAAAACAATGATAATGATATGTGTGTGTTTGTAGGTGCAGGCATGGCTGTATAGTTTAGCTGTTTGCTTCCCAATCACATAGTTTTGGATTCAGTCCCATGTGGCATCTTGGGCAAGTGTCCTCTACTTATTGTCCTGGGCCAACCAAAGCTTTGTATGTGGATTTAGTAAACTGAAACTGAAAGAAGTCTGTCATGCTTGTGTGTGTGTCCCCCTTAGTCTTGATATCACATGAGAATTATAAATAAGTGTCACTGAGATGTCAGTCATGCAGGTAGCCATATACGGAATAGAGGTTAGCAATTTAAGTTAGCAAATAGATGAGCTGATATCTACAGTCTGTTTTATAATTTGGGAAGAAAGCATAAATAAGTTGTAGGCTGGATTAAGAGCAACTTGTGTTGTGATTGGTTGGCTTAGGTTGAACACAGTTGTATTATGATTGATTGTCAATTAGTGAGGAGTGGTTAGTTATGTAGTGGGTGTGGTTAAACTTTAAGGAATGGCTATAGTAGCCGATAAAAAATTTATTGGCAACTGTAATTGTACTAACGAGTAAATTGATAGGGGTCATACAAGTTTTTAACCACTTCTCTCTACTAATTTGATCCACCTCATTAATGCAAACAGGTGCCTATGTAATCTCTACATAAATAGAAAAGGATGGAATGTACCAGTTGGTTCCACTCCTAGCTGGGATACTTCTCAGGAACTGTATCCATATGGTATCTGCCTATGGAAACCTTATATATCATCATCATCATTTAGCATCCATTTTCCATGCTAGCATGGATTGGATAGTTGACAGGAGCATGTAAGCCGGAATGAGATTGTCACAATGAGATTTTCCTAAACTAGAAAACCCAGTTTGCATAAATAGCATATTATTGGCTGTTAGTTCATTTAATTATTAATTAAATGTTTTTTTTTTTTGAGACTAATAATATTGTTGAATAAATTTGTTGTAATAATACAAATTCTTTTATATTCCATCATTATCATTATTTAACATCTATATTCCCTGCTGGCATGGGTTGGCTGATTTTAACAGGATCCTGCTTTGGTAAGGATTGTACTGCTGGATGCCCTTCCTAACAGTACCATTGCATTTATTAGAAGTTCTGATGTGCCCATTCCACAAGTATTCTTCATGTTGGACTGTCTAAATATGCTCAACACTTTACATGTATTTTACGTTTGTTCCAGAGTATTCTTTAGAGATAATTTCGTATGTTTTAACAACAATCATGCCACATGAGAAAACAGTACTATGGCAATACCTTTGGCAGCTGTTGATCATATGTGTAATACCTTCCACTGATCTATGGAGTTAACATTTTCTATCACATAATTGAGGTTTTAGGTACCTTTTATTCATCAGGTTTATAGAACCAGTCTGTTGCTCTTCCATTTCAGAAGCATAACATTGAAGACGTATGTCTGTATTTTCTCCGTGTTTGTGAGTTGTAGTGTTGTATTTTAACTGGCTACCTGCTCAATGGCAAGGGTTGTAAAGAAAGTAATTGAAAAATACTATCTTTGCTCTTTTCATCATCATCTTTACTCTTTACAGTCAATAAATTGTTAAATCTGAACACACTCGCATACACCCTTTTTCAGATTTAACAGTTTAATGATTGTGAAGATGTGTAGTTGTAGGCATAGCTGTACAGTTAAGAAGTGATTTTGAGTTCAACTCCACTGGCATGGCACCTTGGGCAAATGACTTCGATTATGGCACTAGGCCAACCAAGGCCATGTAACTAGATTTGATTGGCAGAAACTGAAAGGAGCCTGTTGTGTTGTGTGTTTGTGTGTACACACTGATGCTTGGGTTTGTGTGAGTTTTTTTTTCTTTTGATCTGAGCCAAAAATTAAATGTGTGACATTTTAAATTTGTTCTTATTTATATTTTTAAATTCCACCAGTGATATTTTGGTCCATTAGATACAATGTATCTTTATTGGTTGGTTTTATTGGCGCATCCCTGCCACATGGTTTTGGGTTCTCTCTCACTGCATGGGACTTTAAGCAAGTGTCTTTTACTATAGCTCTGGGTCGACCAAAGCCTTATAAATGGATTTGATAGGTGGAAACTAAAAGAAGCCCATTGTGTGTGTGTGGTTTACTGTGCCCTTGCCTTGACACTGTATGGTAGTTGTGAGCAAGTGGTGTCTATGAAAGCATGTTGGGTCATGGGGAAATTTATTTTACAGGGAAACAGGTGAGGGTTGGTGACAGGAAGTGCATTAAGTAGTAGAAAATCTGTCACAACAAATTCCGTCTGACCCATGCAAGCTTGGAAAGATGAACATTAGAATGAAAACAGTTTTATTCCAGACTGCTTTGTATATTACATCATTTATCATAAGAAAACAATATCCTTAGGACATCATCTTGTAGTTGACAGTTGTGTGCCCAGCTTCTTGAGTTTTAGCATTACATAACCTATACTCCTTGTCAGTTAATGCTTTGTCTTTTGCGTAGAAAGTGCTTCGTGGGAATTTCTTGGCTTTGGATTTTCTGAAGTAACTTTTGACTTGTTGATACTTCATACCAGATTTTTAGTGTTGTTTATTCCCATTGCAGCTTATTTTTTAGTTTCAATTACCAACACACAACTTTCTCAATGAACTGGCCTATTTTTTTTTTATTTGTCATATGTAGGATTTTCCCATGTTCCTTGGAGAGGTTGATATTAAATTTATATTTTAGGCCTCTTCTCAAGTTCATTAACAATCTCTCTCTTTCTCTCTCTCTCTCTCTCTCTGTATGTCTATATACATTCACACATATACATATATATACACATAGGCATAGGAGTGGCTGTGTGGTAAGTAGCTGGCTTACAAACCACATGGTTCTGGGTTCAGTCCCACTGTGTGGCACCTTGGGCAAGTGTCTTCTACTATAACCTCGGGCCAACCAAAGCATTGTGAGTGGATTTGGTAGACGGAAACTGAAAGAAGCCCTTCGTATATATGTATACATATATATATATGTATACATATATATATATGTATACATATATATATATATGTATGTGTGTGTATATGTTTGTGCGTCTGTGTCCCCCCCCCAAAAAAAAAACATCGCTTGACAACCGATGCTGGTGTGTTTACGTCCCCGTAGGTTAGCGGTTCGGCAAAAGAGACGGATAGAATAAGTACTAGGCTTCCAAAGAATAAGTCCTGAGGTCGATTTGCTTGATTAAAGGCGGTGCTCCAGCATGGCCACGGTCAAATGTCTGAAACAAGTAAAAGAGAGATCATACACAGGCATGGTTTCTATTTTTATGTCACTCTGTGGCACCTAGGGTAAATATCTTCAGCTATAGCTTTAAGCTGATCCATTCTGTTGTGGAAGAAACTGTGCAAAAGGCCATCATATTTTGTGTGTGTGTGTGTGTGTACGCCTGCATTCTGTGTCTTTGTAAGAAACAGGGAAAAACTGATGTGATGTTGACATTCCCTGTTAATTTAACCTGCAGCTCTGCATTTTTGAAGCCAAGTGGAATATAAAAAAGAAAAACCCATACTTGAGTATGGGTTAGAGGCAGGAATGGTATCAGACTGAAACATTGTCTCAAAGATAAGCATTCTATGCATGGTGGTGGTGGTGGTGGTGGTGGTGGGTATCAACCAAATAATATAACCAACATGCTGAAGGATTTAAAAGCATGGCAACATCAGAGGTGTCTTAATTCTTCACTCGAAGACTTTGTTCCGAGTACATTTACAACATCTGGATTGTGGTGAAAAGGCATGGAAGATTGCATGAGAGAACAACATTGTAAAAGCCAGTAAACATGCTTGCTTTTTTTTTTATGTAGGCTTCATGTGTTTACGATTTGATCAGATATCCACCTGTCTCATTTTAGTAATCAAGGTTTAACTGTATATGGCTATGTTAGTGTGTGTGTGTGTACGTATGCATGTAAGTGCATGTGTATATATGCATGTTTTATATATATATATATATATATATATATATATATATATATATATATATGCAAATATGTGTATATGTATACATGTGTTCGTGTGCATGCATACACAGCTTTTTGTATGCATGTGTACCCACAAACACATGCATGTTTATTTTTGTATGTATACCTGTCACACACACACACACACACACACACATAATGTGTGTGTGTGTGTGTGTGTGTGTTATCTGTACTTATGTGTTTGTGTATGTACATAGTGGTAATATATCACCTTGATATTTTTGATGCAAAGATAGAACTATGATATGCTTGCTTTGTTGAAATATTCATTTTAAATATTCTATTACATTATGAATAAATAGTTGGTAAAGTACACTATTTCATTGACAGACACTTTTTCATTGATTTTTACTTTTTGTACATATTTATTGATAAGTCCATCTATATAGAAATAAATGTTCCACATATGGAATGATTCCACTTGTTTGGATCCTAATGAATTTATGTTGAAATAAAGAACCTTCTCACATATTAAATAATTTTGTTGTATTTAATAATTTTTAGATGCAGCATTTTTCTCCAAGTGCACTTTAGCATTCTTTTGATTAACTGCATTTCATTACTGATAACCACACATCTACCCTGAACTTTTAAAGAGCTAAAGATATGCAACCATATGACTATTTTATCATTATCTTTAATGGTAAATGGGTTTATATATATATATATATATATATATATATATATATATATATTCCTATATGTAGCTTTCCTAGTTTACCTGTTCATCCATTTTCCTTCAATCAAAAATAACATGTATATTTTAAAAATATAGAATCTTTTCTGCCAAAATTTTGGCTGATTATAGGGAAAATTGAGTTTTGCAATTGCTGTATTAATTTGTGGATAAATCTCGTCTCTAATTTAATGTCAAATCTTCACATGAAATTTTTATCCCTTCATGGTTTTAGGGTTAGGGTTAAGGTTCGTTGCTCCTTAGTTTTGTTTTTTTTCTTTACTGTTAAAATCAAGTATAAAATAGTGTGACTTATACAGAGTAAAATACGATGGTAAATTAATGGGACGTCCTATGTATAAGCTCAGAATCCACATATCCCTACTGATATTTTTACACAGACATTTTTCAAATAAAAACAATATGTTTTTCTAGTCAATATTTCATTAAACTGACCAGTAGCTGATTTTGAATTGTGGTTCCAGAATTTGATGAAATTTAGCAGAAAAATAAATTTTTTTTTTTTTTTTTTCTTAAATGTTTTTTTTTCTATCCCTCAGAAATAGGATATATCTTGATAATATAAATTATATATGATAGATCGCTAGCCACTACACATTCTTTATTTTCTCTCCTTGCTTCTTTCTGTGTTCCTTTCTGCGGAAGAACGTAGGCTCGAAACATTAAAAACTTTTTCACTTCCCAAGCGTGATACTAATACATCTGTTTCTTGTCTACACCACCTGTCTTCGTCTTTTGTTTTTATGTGCATTCTCCCTATATATATATATATATATATATATATGGGAGAATATACAAAAAATAACAACAGACGAGGACAGGTGGTGTAAATAACAAAAGTATATATTAGTATGACGCTCGGGAATACGGAAAGTCTTTGACGTTTCGAGCTACGCTCTTCAACAGAAAGAATACGGAGACAAGGAGAAAAACACGGAGAAAAAAAATTGAATAGTGTTCAGTCAACGGTCAATCATAATAATGGCCGATCATAACAATGACTGACCGGAAGTTAGAAATTCTTATTTCAGGAGAGCTAAGAAAGGGGGAGATAACAAACGGTGATCGGGAACGAGGGGCTGTGTGTGGGAGGTAGACTGCTGGTGACCTTGACGTATGTAGTGTGAAAATGGGGGAAGGGAGAAAGGAAGAAAGTAGTTGGTCAGTTGTAGTGTGTGCGTGGTGTGATGCGAGGGTATTGGTGTGCATGGTGTGATGCAAGGGTATTGGTGTGGTGTGATGTGAGGGTGTTGGGAGGTGGGGAAGGCATGGGTGGAGTGTGGGGTAGAGGTAGGGGTATGTGGGTAGGGTGGGGTATGTGGGTAGGGGTGGGTGGTGGGTGTAAGGAATTGGATGGGGTGGAGTGGGAAGGTAGAGTAGGAGTGTGTTGGGGTGTGGTGGGATGAGCTTATGAGGGGGTGTTGACGAGGAGGGAGAAGGGGAAGGTGGATGTAAGAGAGGGGGAAGATGGGTATGGGAGGGGAGAGGAAGAGAGGAGGGTGGGTATAAGAGAGGGAAGGGGGATTGAGAGAGGGGGAAGGTGGGTATGGGGGGAGAAAGAGAGGAAGAGAAAGAGAGTGAGAGAGAGGGAAGAAGAAAGGAAGAGAAAGAGAGTGAGAGAGAGGGGAAGAGAGTGAGAGAGTAAGAGTGTAGAGAGTAAGAGTGTAGAGAGTAAGAGTGAGAGAGGGGGGAGTACGGGAGAGGGGGGGAGGGGGGAGTACGAGAGAAGAGAGTGAGAGAGAGTAAGAGAGAGGAGAGAAAGAGTAGGGGTGAAGAGAAGTGAGAGTGGAGAGAAGTATGAAGAGAGGTACAAAGAAGTAGGAGTCGGAGCAGGAGGTGGGGGAGGGGAGAGATGGGTGGTAGGAGGGAGGGTGGGGGAGAGAGACAGGAGGAGGGGGTTAGATGAAGAGTGGAGGGGAGTTGAGCCCATGTGGCGCAAAGGAGCGAAGATAGAAGATTAATCCCTGTTCACGGCGCAAACGGGAGTCCGGATGGCCCCTGTGCATGGACAATCCAAACACAGACAGGTGTTGCCGCAAGGAGTGGCCGGCAGAACGGAAGTGGCGTGACACCGGGGTGTCATTGCCGACGTTGATATCTCGGAGGTGTTCCGCGAATCGGTCGGCCAGGCGCCGCCCCGTTTGTCCGATGTACAGGGATTGGCAGAGAGAGCAGGAGAGGCAATATATGATGTTGGTAGACGTGCAGGTGAAGGAGTCGGTGATGCGATAGGGTCGGTGATGGGTGCTGGTGAGGAGGGTGGTGTTGGAGAGGTAAGGGCAAGTGCGGCAGCGTGGACGGGAGCAGGGGAAAGAGCCAGGTTGGGAGGTTGGGTTGGGGAAGAAGCTGTGGACCAAGAGGTCCCGTAGGTTGTGGGCTCGTTTGAAGGAGGGGAGGGGTCGATTAGGGAAGATGTGGGAGGTGGAGGGGTCGGACTGGAGGCGCCGAAAAGCTCGGAGAATGGAGCGTTGGAGGGGTAGGGTGGTGGGATGGTAGGTGAGGGGAAAAGGGAGGCGGGAAACGGCAGGGCGGGTTCGGGGGGAGTTATCCTTAGCTAGGTATTTCTCCTGCAACTGTCTCACTAGAAATAAGGATATATATATATATATATGCATATATTGGTACAGGACATTACCAACAGTAAACAACATGAAATATGAAAACAAATGAGTTAAATACTCAAATAATGAGAGAAATAAATGGAAAACAGGACAAATAATACAAAGAATACAAAGAATGACCCTTCATCAGTTGTCGGCTGTCTATCTACTCCCCATTTTGAGCAATCACTGACATCTTTGAAGACAGTTGCTCACATAAATACCAAAATGAAATTTTGGATTTATGGTGGGTCAAAGTTGGGAACAAAAACAGGACAGTGGAGACATACAAGGAAACTGAATGAAAGCAAATATGGAGGTGTCATTAGACCAGAATGAGGGGAAAAATAGTGAATGCTGAGAGAAATATTTTCTTTGAAAAGAGAAAAGATAGAAGAGAGAGATAGGAGACGTCCATGCAGGAAAAGAAAGATGGTCACGTGAGAAGAAAAAGATGGACGATGGTCATGTGTGAGCAATGAGAGAGAGAAAAAGAAAGAGGGGAAGAGAGAGAGAGACAGATAGAAGACAGCGAAAGGGAGAACAAGGGAATAGAGAAAGATGGGGGAGAAAACTGTGTGTGAGCTATAAACATGGTTTGAATCAAAATTTATAATATGGTTATTTATGGCCACTTTCATGTGTAATATTATAAATATTGTGCAAGTTAAAGCAAAATATTTCTGCATGTATGTACCTTATATATATTTATATATATATGATTTCATGCATGTATGATGAATTAAAAGTATGCATGTGCGTGTGCACACACATTACAAGAAAGGAAAGTTTCTTAAAGCTTGCTTCCATTGATTGCATTAATGTTTTATGTTCACTAATCAGTGAAGGAAGACAAAGAATTAGTAGCGAATGGGCAAAATTGACAGAGAGGAATATGTTCAGTACGATATTTGCTTCATTGATGATCATATTTCATCATTTTGGTTATTTCTGCATGATTAGTCAATATACCTTCCAGCTGTGGAGAAAGTTTTTGCAACTAGCTGCCTGTCTATTTTTAGCTTAAACTGATCAGAGAAATTTTTACTGGTCAGCTTGGACAGTGGCCATCAAAGAACTAAAGAGGTTATTTATTTAAATAATGGATGTTAAGAAGAAGCACAGCTGAAAAAAATAAAAACATTCATTGAATAGTATGCAGCAATAGTTGAAGTAGAAAAGTGGTATTTTAGGTAACTTTGGGAGGTTGTAAGGAAGCTTAAATGTAGTTTAGTATCTGAGGAGTTGATATCTAACAGTTTCAGAATATTTTCAATGCCAGATTCCATTCTCTAATCTGATGTGTAATTTTTAATATTAAGAAGTGTTTTAACTTAACTGAAGTAAAGAAAGACTTAATTTGGGTGATAGGCTTAATCTGTCACTCAGTTTAATGTTAAGCATTTAGCCTCTTAGCATTCAGATTAATTTGTCAAATGTAATGGTTATTTATTCACTTTAGTTTTCGACGATATGATTACTTATCTTTAGAATGACATAGGACAAGTGTGAGAGGCTGGATGTGGTTGGTTTAAATATAAAACTAGTAAAATATTTAGACCAGATATGGCCAGTTTGGTTGCTAATGGTTTAAACCAGCTTTATCCAGCTCAAATAATCTCTGTTTTATGTCCAAGCTGGCCAAATCCAGCCTCTCACACCTACCATACAATTTCTAAAAAAAAAACAAAAAAAAAACAGCCACATCATTGAAATCTCAAAGCCACAAGATAATGCATGGTTAATTCAAGACAATACAACTAACATTTGACACAGTAAACCATCCTTAATTTCCTAATCGTTCATCTAGTTATTCACATTTTCCTTACCTCAGTACTGCAATCCTCTCAATATCAATCCACTCAAAACTGTTCATATTCAAACTGGAATCAGTTTATTGCATAAATGAGAGTCTTAAGATTCCAATAGCTATTCTAAAGAGTTTAACCTTTTTTTATATCAGCCCAAGACTATTCTTGGTTATGTAATACAAAGTTACTATTTTAAAATGATCTTAATTAAAACCTTCCATTTAAATTTATGTAAATTTAAATTCCAAATACCGGCTTAATAATGACAATGTTATTTCACTAAATTCTTCATTATTTTCAAAATTATCTGAAACATAGGCAGTGTATTTCAACAGGAATATAATAACAAAAGGGTTAGTTAATAAACTAATCAATAATGTTAATTTACTAAACCACTCCAAATTTTTGATTATTCTGTCAAATAATTGAATTAACACAGACAGAATATTCTTGTTAGAAATATAGCCATGATGAAGTTAATCTTAAAGCACAAAAACATTTTTTTTTAACCAATAACCAGATCTCATCTTACTAAAAAGGAATTCTACAAAAATAGAACCCCAAATGTTTTCAAGTCTGTAGTTTTGGGTTCATTCCATTTGAACTCACAGTTTTATATTGAATACAATTTTATGAAGGCAGATTTCTGGCTGCATCCATCAATTTACTGTTGCCAACCTTTTCCTTAAATGTTTTGGTAAAATACCAAATATTTTATCACATTATTTCTATATTTTTATTTTTATTAAAATAAAAATAACATTTAGAACTGTTCTAATTGGAATATAGCAAATTTCTAAACTACTATAAATTTAGTTTTAGAAATAAATAAATAAATAAAAAAAAGGAAAAAAAAAACAGGAAAAGAAATAAAAAAAATATCAACAAAATCACTGATAAATTAATAATTTTTCTATTTGGTTACACTAGAACTACTGTTCCTAGTTGAATAATATATTTACTGCAAGAGAAGTTTCAACTGTATTTTATGCAGTTAGATATGCAATTTGCAATCTTTATCCGGTGTTTCAGCTTCAAAATTGATTTTGAATTTTCTAGTAAAATTAAATGTGAAAAGTGATTTCTTTCTTGCAACTGTCAAAGTTCAGCTAAAACTTGATTGGGTAACTACAAAATGCCTTTGCTTCATTTCAACCAGTTGTTGTCTTTCATTTTGCCATTCTGGTTTTCTGTTAATAATTTTCATTATTCACACAAATAAAGCTGAGATTGAAAAATTGAAATAGAAATGCAATTAAAAAGCAATATATCTTGCAATTTTCCAGTTGACAAAGACTAAATTATTGTAATCTGATTTTTAGAATTAAACATTTTTTTTTTAATATTATTTTATTTCATTTCATTACATTTGTCTTTTTATTTGTAACATTTGTTAATTTCTGTTGATTTGGTGCATACAGAAATATTGAGCTTGCTTATACTATACTGTAAGCATCATCACCATTAATGTATCATTAAATACATGGGAAATCTGTGTTGGGACAAAGTGACTCTGACCATTTAGAATATTGTTGATAAAATATAGAGAAAGTCTTTTTTATATTTTTATAAAAGTTTTACAGCATGTCAACTTCTGTGATTGCCTAATAAATCCATAGCTAAGGGAGTTCTCTAAAGCAAACTTCCATAAGTTTGAAGACTTCTTTTTTTTGTTTCTATTTTGGTTTCGTTTATATGCAATAAAAAGAACACTACAAAAACACTAATGGCTAATGGGTGATATTATCTTCATTATTAAGATTATTCTGGCTCCTTATGTTCCCGAGTTTAAATGTCACCAAGGTCAAATTTACTTTTCACCCTTTCAGGAATGGTAAAATAAAGTACCAGTTAAGTACTTGAGTCAATAGTATTGACTGACATCCACCACCCCTTGAAATTGTAGACCTTGTCTAAATCAGAGATCATTATTATCAAGATTTAACATTTTTGGGTCTGTTCTTAGTGTCTGCTCCAAGTCTTTCTTGCTCTACTTTTGTTCAGGTTCTCTCCCGGTATTACCTGAGTTGCAGCACTTTCTCAGCCAACACGTCACCTGATCACATTACCTATCCACATCAACAAACACTTCTCTCTTTTATGTGGGTCAAAAACAGAAATATGCTTGTAAGAGCTCTCTTATTATTTCACCTTTAATTATTCTTCTGTGCCTTCATTCAATACAAGCTGGTGTCCCAATTCTTTGGAAGCTACTGTTCCTATTCATTTGTGATTACTTTGTATCAATCATAACTTCATATTTCTCATTCAATTGAATCTAATCAAATGGTTGTTGCTTACTTATTGTCTTCCTATGACTCTTCCCCACTTTTCTCTACCATACCTATTAATACATATGCGATATCCTTTTCATTGGAAGTAAATTACATTGTTATTACTAACTAGAATGCTCATTTATCACACAGCTAGCCTGGATTTGATTTCCAGCTGATACATCATTTACATATTTTAGCCAACCCCCACCAGTATGGAAATCAGATATATAATGATGATGATGATGATTTTCACCACTACCGTCATCACCATCATTTAATGTCCACTTTTCCATGCTCGTTGACATAGATTTCTATGGCTGAGTGCCTTTCCTGTCACCAACCTTCATCTGTTCTCAGGCATGGTTATATTTTCTCAGGGCCAAACATGTTTTTCACAGAAAACTAGAAATGAACAACATGGCTTCTTTGACAGTGACAGTTATTTATAAGCATGATGTCAAAAGAAAGGTTACAGACAAACAAGCATATATAAGACAGGTTTCTTTCTGCCTACCAAATCCTCTCACAAGGCTTTGGTTGACCTAGGCTATAGAAGACTCTTGGTCAAGGTACTGCACAATGGGACTGAACCTGAGACCACATAGGAAGCAATCTTCTTAGCCATACTGCCGTAATGATGATTTCACTTGAACCAAAACCTACACATTATGCCATTTCTTATTTAGTCTTGGCCCTGACAAATTTCTGACCATGACAGGTATTTCTCATGTACATCACTGGTCATTTAATCAGAACTTTGTGGATGTGCAAAATGATAGAACTAACCAGTGGATAAAACAAGTGATATTATCTTATTTGGATGTGGACAGACGGACATTTCTTGTAAGAAGTGGAGGAAAAATAAAATTTATGGTGAGGACGTAGTTAAAGTGTTAAATTTATTCTCACAGCTCAAGAATGGATATATATATATATATATATATGTATGTATGTAACTATAGCCATAGCCATAAGTAGGAAGATTTCACTAACCATAAACATTAAACATAACCATTTCAGAAGAGCATTACAGTTTGATATTGCGTCTATGAAATTAGATGCTGCTATATACTGAAAATGGATTGAAATCATAGTTATGTTAGAGTGAGTTGCTATACTTAGAATTGTTTTATGCTTTCAATTTTATATTTATTTTAAAACAAATCATGAAAGCAAAATCTTGAAGGCCTCTTATCTGCTTTAGCTTGATTGGAATGGTTGATAAAAGGAGAGATAGGTGCCTAATTTATCTTAATTAGTGAAGGAAAGCAGATTATCCTATTGAATTTTTATTAAAGGTTTTAAATAATAATTTAGGAGTTTTAAGTTATTCTCTTTATTAAAAAAAAGTGGGGACAGAACAATATTATGGTAGGTGCCTTCTGTGCTTCACACTAAAAGATTTTGGTCTAATTATGATTGCTTGTTATGAAGTCAGTTTTTGCTTGATTCCTTTTTTTTTTCTTTTTTGTTTTTAATCATGTCTATTTAAAATGTCAGTGGGTGGTGCATTTTGTGGGATAAGAATTTGTGGGTCAAAACAAAAATTTGTTTGCTTGAGCTGTTTTATTATTTCATTAATTATTATGAATAAAATCTGCACATGCTAAAACACTTGACAATAACAGCTGGTTGTTCAGGACAACAAACCAACAGATCTCTATCTTTTTTCCCTGACATTACTCCGTTCATGATAATGAGAGAGTTGGCAACAAAGCAGCTGACACTGATCAAAACCTTCCACTATATATAAGTGTACATAAGTATATAAATATGTTTGGATTGCATCCATAAATGACTTTCTCTCCTTTAAACCATCTCTGTGAAATACTTAAAAGAATCCATCTGCAACATTGTAGAGAATGCTGAACGTAATACTTCCACGTTAGAGGCACTATGAAAGCAGTAGATGTATCTTTATTGTTCTGTACAGGAAGTAACCTATCAGAGCTACCCTGGTGATGTAGGGTTGCAGCTGACTTGCAAACTATGAATGTGGTATGGAAGTACAAAACATGAACCACCTGCTCTTGTGGTTACTGCTGTCATAGCCTAGCAGCATTTATGATCTTGCAGTAGATGGGGAATCTGACAGACGTGTAGAAAATATTTGTGTGTGTGTGTGGGTGGACTTGCGAAAATGCAATTGAGATTTTTACAGAAACGGGACCTTTTTCTTTAGTCTTAGGTTTCAACTGAATTATGTCTTCTATCAAAACATCCTTTTGATTTAATTGAAATCTATTCATTTGTCGATAAACTGACCTGTTTAAATCAATTATTCAGGTGCCATAATTTTTGCTTTTTAAGAAAATGTTTGAAAACAAAAACAATAAGTACAAAAAAATATAAAAAAAAAACATTCAATTACTATTTGAAGTTTGTGTTACTATGAAAATGCAATATTGCTGTCAGATAATAACTGTAGTTAATTAATTACAAGCTGAACGAATGCTGATAACTTGTTGATACTGGAAAAGTTTTTAAAATTACTGAATCAGTTTTTAATATTTAAATTTTTTTTTTTTAATTCTTACTCGCTTACCTGCTCACCCCTGAAATTTATGTTATTGAAACTGACCTCTTTTTTTTGTTATGATTACAGGCAGTACCATTCTGGCATTTAGGTCAGCATTTTTTTGCCACAATTTTCTTCATACTGCTGATTTTTCCCCCTATCCCTGAAAGAAAAACAACAATATATAAAAAAAAGAAAGAAAAACAATATAAAAAAAAGGAAAGAAAAACCCTTGTTGTTTACAAACTGTAATTTCTGTGAAAGCTTGAGATAAAAAACATTATGTGAAGGAATATTTTCTCTAAACGAGTAAACTAGCTATTATTTTAAGCACTTTGTGTTATACACCTAGTCATTTTGAGAACAAAAATTCTTTTATGTAATTTACTAGATTCATGGCCTGGTTTTGCAGAAGAGGGGTTGTATTTAGGTGAAAAGATGTCAGTTTATTACTGCAACAGAGCCTTGTTGGATTTTGAACTTAGATCATAATGAGATCAGACTAAAAACTAACATTACATTTTTTGCCAAATGTCACATTCGTTAATCCTTTTGTTACCAACCTGCCTCAGACCACCCCCTGGTTCTAGAATACAAACATTTTTTTTTTTTAAAGTGATCTAAATTCAAATTTTCCCTCAAAATTTCATGTTTATTTAAGTTCCAAGCATCAGTTTAATAATGATAAAATTATTTTATAAAATTCTTAACTATTTTAAAAATTACTTGAAGCAAAGGTATATTTCAGCAGAATTATGGTAATGAAACGGTTAAAAAAGAATTTCTTACATAGGCACTAGAACCTAGAATTATAAAAGAAGTGAGGCTGTTGAGCTGTGATATTTCTACTAAAGTGGACTGAAATTGTTTCAAATGAGATTTAAATTCAGTTTGTAAAACTCGGCTCACTAGAAACTTGTCACTGCTCTAAAACAAAATAAAATAATACAGATACTGTTCGGATTTGGTAGACGGAAACTGAAAGAAGCCCATCGTATATATGTATATATATATATATATATGTGTGTGTGTATGTTTGTGTGTGTGTGTGTATGTTTGTGTGTCTGTGTGTGTATGTTTGTGTCCCTCCTCAACATTGCTTGACAACCGATGCTAGTGTGTTTATGTCCCCGCAACTTAGTGGTTCGTCGACTAAAGACGGTGCTCCAGCATGGCCACAGTCAAATGACTAAAACAAGTAAAAGAATAAAAGAGTATTCTAGAATAGTGATTCCTGACCAGAAGTTGGCAGTTCTCTGGGGATACACACAGGTAGTGTTGAAGGGGTTAAAATCTGTGTTCAAAAAGGGCTGCTATATAATTACTTGGTTACATGTAATTTATTCACTTTCTAATCATACTTCACTCCTCTGTGTTCCTCACCTCCTTGCATAAAGTTGCTCCCCTCAGAGTTTGTAGCATGGTGACCCCACTGATGCTGTTTGCATGAAAAAGCACCCCGTATATGCTGTAAAATGGTTGGTGTTGGGAAGGCTATCCAGCTGTAGAAACCATAACAAAGTAGACACTGCAACATGATGTAGTGTTTGAGCCCATGGGATCCTGTTAAACCATTCAGCCCATGCCAGCTTAGAGCATGGACATTAAATGATGATGTATATCTTTCAGTTAAAAGATGAAATAAAAATAAAAATTATTGTTAGTTAAATGAAAGCAGCTTATTGAGTAGGCAGACTTTTGAAAAGCCTGTGTTCCATAGGAAAATTAAATTAACTTAAAAGGTTTTCTTTGAATGTGGGGAAGTTGGGAACCTCTACTCTCGAGTTAAACATTTAGCAAACAAAAGATAATGGAAGTAACAGTACATATGGGTCCCTGCAATATATCTATTGAAGATAATTAACTATATTGTTCCTTAAAGTATGCCTGGTTTTCATTGGAGATAAATCTATTAATATAGTGCTTGAGATCCAATCCATGCAGGATGTATAAACTGCTGTTAACTCAGGGCTCATTTAAATAGTGATGTTGTTAAGCTGCATTCAACCCTCGTTGAGCAGAATGACCAAATATGTTTTGATGATCACATCTTTTTTTAAAAGTTGTTTAAGATGGCTCCTTTTATTTTTAAGATGGTGTGGTATAATTTGAAGGACATTCAGCTGCTCTTTCTTGTAGTTTGAGTTTGCATAGATGCTCCCTCTTCTCGTTTAATGAATAACTAAAAACAAGAATAGAACAGTTTCTTCTATAAGAATTTAAAACCAGCTGTTGCTAATTTTCCATATATCTTGAGTGGTTTACGCTTTCATGAACACATTTCTATCAATAATCCGTTCATATGTTTCAATTAATTTTGAAAAATGATCAAAAACTTTAGAAGGATTTAGTTTGACAACTTTTGTCATTATAAAGATAATGTTTGAAACAACTTGAATAAATATGTTCTTATGTAAAGGTTTTAATTTGAATGTGAATATTTGAAAACAAAGCATTTTTGTGTCACAGAACAAGAAGCTCTTAGGCAGGCAAGTGTTAAGAGTTAATTGTTGACTTTTTAAACCAGCCATATCTGGCCCAAATATTCTATCTGTTTTATGCACAAACTAGCCAGATCCAGCTTCTTGCACCTGTCCAACAATGTTATTCTAAAAAAAAAAAAAGACAATTATATCGTGGAAATCTCAAAGCTACAAGATAATGCATGATTAATTCAAAACAATGTGAATAAAGCATTACGTTTTGGCAGAGTAATGTTGAATGCTAAAGGGTTAAAGGAATTTCTGTTCTGGGATAAAATAATTTCAAACATCTGAGAAAATATTTTTGTTTTAAATACTCACACAGAAAGCACTATTCTTCTTTACTTAACTAATTGCTTCTTCGGAAAGTTTGTATTTAAAAAAATGATGCATGACTGAAATACCTGTGGTAATATTTAAAAAAAATCAATATTATCAATTTAATATACACTTTTCTATGATTGCAATGGGTTGCACAAGATTTATTGAGGCAGATTTGCTATGCCTGGATACCCTTCCTGTTTCCAAGCAAAGTAATATTCACCTTTGACTAGACATGTTTCTGTAAAATATTGGAAATAAATGGCACTGCTTATATGAAAGTGACACTCAACTCGCACACAAACAAGGCAGGCTTCTTTCAGTTTTCGTCTATCAAATCTACTCACAAGGTTTTGGTTGGTCTCTAGGCTATGCAGTGCTTCTGAACTGAAATCATGTGGTTGGGAAGCAAGTTTCTTAGCTGCACAGTCAGTCACACCTGTGCCTATAAACATTTGAAAAATTTACACTAAAAGCTTTATTTCCATCATCCTCCTCATCATCATCATCATTGTTTAACGTCTGTTTTCTATGCTGGCATGGGTTGGACAATTTGACTGAAAACTGGCGAACCAGATGGCTGCACCAGGCTCCAATCTGATCTGGCAGAGTTTCAACGGCTGGATGCCCTTCCTAATGCCAACAACTCTGAGAGTGTAGTGGGTGCTTTTACGTGCCACTGGCTCGAGGGCCAGTCGGATGGTACTGGCAGTGGCCATGCTCAAATGGTGTTTTTTACGTGACACCTGCACTGGAGCCAATCCAGTGGCACTAGCAACGACCTCGCTCAAATATTTTTTCACATGCCACCAGCACAAGTGCCAGTAAGGTGATGCTGGTAACAATCACATTCGAATGATGCTTTTTACGTGCTACATGTGTGATTGGGCCTCAACTTACGATGAAGTTGTAGGGCTGCTATTGTAACATCCTGGGTGCTAGTTTTTCTCCACCTATCATAGTTGTGCCACTGCCGAGGTCTCCTCTAACAGTTTACTTGTTCATTCCTCAACATTAATCCATCTCTCCTTTACTCTCTCTGCCTTTCTTTCTTTCTCCCATGTATACAATTCCTCATAGAATGGTCTTTACACGATCACTGGGTGTTGCTGCATTAACCTTATTGTCTCGGCTTCCTTTTCGTCACCATTGTCAGGTTTCCAAAACGAAGTGGCAGTGCTGGGTGATGCCAGATGGTTTTTGTGAACCTGCTGATTTGTAATGTGGGCCAAATACAAAATGATGTAGTAATATTTTATTTCCATTTTCTGTCTTTCTAGCTCTGCAGGGAGAATCTCATCCCTGTGATAATTTCAATGTATCATCTATTATTAGTTGTTGTTTGTTTTTTAGTTACAGACTCAGTGTCATAAAATATATATTTCATTTTCATTTTAGTAGAAAATCTAATAAATATACCTTAATTTGATTTTTTTTTTTTTTTTAATGACAGCATCTGGTCCAGGCACCCTCTTTCTCCAGTCTACCTTTCCTACTGCTACTATTATGGCCTCTGCTCCTCAAATCTGGTTGGCCCCCATTCCATTCTCACTCAAGCATTTTTGATCCACTTGTCTCTCCTTTTCTCTCATTCTCTGGTCTTACTCTAATCACAATACCCAGGCCTTCCTTCTCAGAAATCTAGTCCCTGCTTGTGTCTTACTTACAGATATTGACTTTTGAAAGGTTCATGGGGCACATGAATAGCATTGCTGTCTCTATAGTCTAGGAGGGCCTATGAAAGCTATGGATACTGCTTCTTCCTTCAGACCCAAGAAAAACAATAACAAAAAAAAAGGGGCATGATGAAACATACTACAAATATTGGAATAGCAATCTAAATGAGAGAACATTTAAAATTAAAGAGCAGTTGACCAATTTAAAACCTTCTTTTATCCTTTTTCATATCAACTGACCTAGGAGTATTTCTGATTTTCTGATACAAAATATTACAAATTTAAACCTTCTCTCATAATTTTAGTTGAATCATGTTTCAAACATCATTTTAATAATAAAGTTGGTTATTTTAATTTTAATCCTATTAAATTGTGTGTGTGTGTATTGAAACATATGGGAAGTGTATTTGATTAGAAATGGTCACATTTAAGTGAAACAGGAGCTAAAAGCTACTCTCCATTTTGGTGTCAAATTCTTTGTCCCTTCTTTTTGTACCGATCTGGACAATAAATATCCTTTGGTATAGGAATATAATTTGACTGTTGCTTCTTATCTGTGTAGCTAATTACACCACCTGTTTGATCATGAGTTTTCCATCTGGTAATTTCTAAATGCTAATTAAGAATATCTGACCTGAGCAGATAGAATAGTGGGCCTTGCCTAAGGACAATATATATGTATCAGGCCAGAATGTTAAGTTTTAGCACTCTTTGTCCTACACTTCTAATTGTTCAGATGTTAATAACTTAGGCGTTTGTTAGTTAATCAGAAGTAATCCCAGATATCAGAAATGTGTTTTTAATCACATATATATTTGTTTTTTATTTTCTCACTGCAAACAAAAAAAAAAAAAAAGAAATATATATTATACCCTTGTGTTCATTTTATGATATGTAGGGATCAGCGTTTGTGTTTGCGTGTGTGTACACGAGCAGAGGCACTAGTTAATGTTTATATTGCTTTCTGTATCGGATATTTTTCCCCCCAAATAGATAAATCAAATATTGAATTTTGTTAAACAACTCTTGAAAATGAAGTTGACAATGCTTGTTTTTAATGACCTCATTAAGAAAGTTATCTCCCTTGCACCACCATGGCTGACTTGAAACAATTACTGTTTGATATGTTAATAATCAATGGTGTTAAGTAGAAAGATGGGAGAACAGCAGTTTGAGCTTTTCATATCTATTGACTAAAATTTCAACGCTTACTTTTGTTTTTTTTTCTTTTTGTTTTTCCATTTCGTTATTTGTGAGGTTATAATGATTTTTACCAGACTTTGTCATATATTCACGTTCTATTTCATTTTAGTTTTCCTGGTTCCCCTTTTTCTACCTAACCACGTTCAACATTATTGACAATATATTTTTTTTTTATTGCGGGTTAAATTTTTTTTTAATAATTACTGTATTAATTTATTATCCCTAATATTTACAAATATTGGGCTTTATTTGTGGTAGAAGAATATTCTAGTTGTTTAACTCTCTCTCTCTCTCTCTCTCTCTCTCTCTCTCTCTATATATATATATATATATATATATATATATATATATAATAAATATCTCTCTCTCTCCCTCCCTCTCTCTCTCTCTCTCTCTCTCTCTCTCTCTCTCTTTATCTATCTATCTCTTTATCTATCTATCTATCTATCTATATATATATATATATGCCTTTCTGTGTGTGTGTGGTTCTGCACAGGTTTGGGCAGATTTTCTGCTTTTACATGCATCTTAACTACTGGTTATTTTTAAAATTACAATCAAATTCTTATGTATCTCAACACAACATTTACACATTCTTTTGCTTATTTCAGGCTGTGACCATGCTGGGGCATTGCCTCGAA
Source organism: Octopus bimaculoides (assembly GCF_046866305.1). Classification (NCBI taxonomy): domain Eukaryota; kingdom Metazoa; phylum Mollusca; class Cephalopoda; order Octopoda; family Octopodidae; genus Octopus; species Octopus bimaculoides. Next base: position 127,724,272 of record NC_142929.1, on the reverse strand, counting down.
AGGTTTGGTCAAAGAAATCGACCCCAGCACTTATTGTTTTGAAGTTTGTCATTCGTTCTATTAATCTCTTTTGCCAAACCACTAAGTTATAAGGATTTCCTTTTTTAACTTTGCTATTGTATTTTAAATAATTCTCCCATTGATTATAACTTGACCTTAAGGTTAATAGTGTCTCATACCCCAATCCTCAATCCCCAACCTAGTTATTTCTGTGTTACAGATTAATTACTAGACATCCACCCCCAAAGTTATCTATGCATCTGTTTTTGTTTTTTTCCTGTAAGGAAAACTGGCAGTTGCCCATATATGGAAGTGTCTCTCCTCCATGCTGCTAACATGGGCCAATACACTTGGCTCTAGTGTCATTGTAGGTGTTACTATCAGATCTCAAAAGCCAGAGTAGGTACCATGGGTCATATTGCCCAACCTTCTAACAGTTCTTAAATCTAATACAGTGGTTCCCAAAGTGGGCAGTATTGCCCCTCCCCCTGAGGGTGGAGGAGTGGAAAGTTCCAAGGGGATGTTGAGGAAAAGTGGAGTGATAATGGGGGGAGCAATTCATGTAAAAACAACAAAATAATGGGTTCATTAGGTTCAGTTTTCTTTGTGAAATACAGTTGCTTTGAATTTGCTTCAGAAAGAGGTCTATATTTGTGATGGTTAGTTAGGGTGGAGGCACTAGAAATATGGCCCAGGTTTCAAAGGGGTGGCAACCTATAAAAGTTTGGGAACCACTTATCTAATGCATTTGATTGACAGTATTGCTGAACAACAGGCTAAGTTGACCGTGGCAAGATTTGAACTCAGATCACTTAGTCTGAACAAATACTGTGAGACAACCTGTCCAATGTCCTTATAACTCTGCCACTTTGCTGCTTTTATTACTTCTGGCAGAACTGTTAGGAATTTGGACCAAAAAAAAAAAACTGCTTAGCACCATTTCTTCTGACTCCTTATGTTCTATGTCTAAATCCTGTCAAGGCTGACTCTGCCTTTCATCCTTTCAGGGGCTGAACACTGATGTTCATGTAATCAGCTAAACCCCTTCTCTGAAAATTACTGGCATCATGCCTAAATCTGAAACCATTATTGGAATGTAACAATGCCTTGAAAACTACTGCTGTTGTTAATGCATTAAGGTTAAATATGTGAGGGCGAAGATCATACAAAATTCTTTACTCAGTTTCCATTCTATGCTAATTTCTTTTATTTGTTTTCAGTCATTTGGCTGTGGCCATGCTGGAGCACCGCCTTTAGTCGAACAAACCAACCCCAGGAATTATTGTTTGTAAGCCTAGTACTTATTCTATCGTCTCTTTTGCTGAACTGCTGAGTCACGGGGATGCGACCACACCAACATCGGTTGTCAAGCAATGGTGGGAGGGGGGACAAACACACACATAAACATATACTTATATATATATATGTGACTGGCTTCTTTCAGTTTCTGTTTGCCACTCGCAAGACTTTGGTCGGCCCGAAACTATAATAGATGACATTTACCCAAGGTACCACGCTGTAGGACTGAACCCGGAAGCATGTGGTTGGGAAGCAAGCTACTTACCACACAGCCACTCCTGCGCCCATTGTTCATTGATCTGCTATTGTATGGTTTCAGCAGCATAATCATTTTCTCTTATGTGGAAAAATCTTACTCATAGCACAATGTAGTCTGTCTAGAAAAAGAATGGGAGAGACAGACAGAGAGAGAGAGAGAGAGAATGTGTGACAAACCTAGTACTTCCTCCGTCTCAGAAGAATGGAAGGTAAATTCACTTTTGGTTGGGGCAGAAGTTAAAAATACGTACACGGCCCGTTTTCAGCATGACAAAAACCCTAAACCCAACTTTAACCCCTAACCCTAACCACCGGCTGTACGTATTCTTTACTTTCACCTTTGGTTGGATTTGAACCTAAAGAGCATTTTGAGTAAGCTGGAACAAATATTGTTCCAGCTTACAAATTTTGGCACAAAGCCAGCAATTTTAAGGGAAACTGGGTAAATTGATTTCATCAATTCCAGTCTTCAACAGATATCTGTTTTATCACCCCAGAAATATGAAAGGCAAAAGTGACCTTATTGGAATTTGAACCCAGAACGTAAAGAGCTGGAAGAAATGCCACTAAGCTAGAACAAATATTATAAAGCATTTTATCCAATGCTTTAATGATTCTACCAATGCAGCACACCATTGATACAAAATTGCTATTGCTATAATAACTAATAACTAAAGCCACCACTATCTTTGCAATCTGGTTCTTCATTTTTTTCTTTCTTTCTTTTCTTTTTTTTTTTTTTCTCCTCTGGTTATTCTGGTGAGCTGTGGTTTTGATTACTTCTTTGAAGCCAGTTCGCTTCACTTGTGTCATTTATGCTTTAATGAAGGCCAAAAAACATCACATTTTCCCACATTTTTCCTATTTCCCTTCTTCTCCATTATTGCTCTAAATCAATATATCCGTAGGTTCGATTACCCCCTCTCCTTCACACACACACACACACACACACACACACACACACACAGAGTCTAACTTGATTGTGAATTAGCAAGTAGGTCCATGGTGAGTCTCAAAGTTTGATTTTCTATATCTGTCAGACAAAACTTAATGCCTGCTAGGTGTTCTGGAATACCTAGTTGACTCTACTGGACCAATATATATTCTTTTCCTACTCTAGGCACAAGGCCCGAAATTTTTTTTTTGGGGGGGCAGTCGACTAGATCGACCTAGTATGCAACTGGTACTTAATTTATCGACCCTGAAAGGATAAAAGACAAAATCGACCTGTGGAATTTGAACTCAGAATGTAGAGACAGACAACATACCGTTTCTGCCAGCTTGCTGTCTTGGACCAATATATATTCAAGGCGGCAATGCTCTGTGTGTATTCTTTTACCATTTACTTGTTTCAGTCATTGAACAGTGGCCATGCTGGGGCATCACTCAGAAGGGTGTAGTTGAACAAATCAACCTTAGTACTTCCTATAGAATCTGGTACTTACTCTATCAGTCTCTTCTGTGAAACTGCTAAGTTATGCAGTTGTAAACAAATCAACACTGGTTGTCAAGTGACAGGAGGAATAAACATGCGTGCACGCACACGCACAAACACACACACTCATACATCCAGTTGGCCTCTACATAGTTTCACTCAATCAAATTCACCCGCAATGCATTGGTCAGTCTGGAGCTTTAATAGAAAATACTTGTCCAAGGGGTTACGGAGTTGGATTGAACTCAGAACCATGTGGCTGCAAAGCAAGCTTCTTAACCACACAGCCATGCCTATGCCTAAATATAAATCCTGCATAATATATTTATAATGAATTTATATGTTAATTAGTTTCACGCTAATATCTGAGAATTGTTGGGCACAGTGTAGCTCTAGAGAACTTGCAGTCGCTAACATAACAAGGATACATGCCAACAGAATAGGTTGTTGTATTGTTTTAGCTGAAAGTCAGCTTTGATCAAACAGACACCGATGTTGGTGTGTTTACGTCCCTGTAACTTAGCAGTTCGGCAAAAGAGACTGATAGAATAAGTACTAGGCTTACAAAGAATAAGTCCTGGGGATCGATTTCTTCGACTAAAGGCAGTGCTCCAGCATGGCCGCAGTCAATGACTGGAACAAGTAAAAGAATATCTCATTTGAAATATTCTACCTTTATTTCAGTTAATTACGAAAATAAGAGTGAGCTTATTAAAATAACTTTGTCGTAATTAAGCTATTGTTCGAAGCATAAATTTCCATGCAATTTTGATGGAAGATTTTAATTAAGATCATTTTAAAACAGGGAGCTTGTACCAATGAAACAAGGGAAGTTTCAGGCAAGTTAGTATCAAAAGGTATCCTCTTTGACACCATCATCTGGTCCAGGAGTAACTTTGGCGAAGCCCTCTCTATTGCAGGCATACACTTCGGATCTTTGATCAGGGGATCCCTCCTACCTGTCTCTGAGATTCTGAAACTGTTGGGGGATGCTGTCTTTCCACCTGATTAAGCAGTTTGAAAATGTGTTGGTCTATTGCAGAAGTTTGTATCAGGAAGGACATCAAAACATTTATGAAGAATCTTTGAATACTCAAAGGTACTTGAGTTACGTAAACCTCTGAAATTATATTGTTAATTTCTATTCTACATTGAGGTTCTCTTCAGAAAAACATTATGCTAAGTGAATTCATGTTTGATTATACATGTTAAAATCCTTACATCTTCCCTCTTATTATTTGCACTGAAAATTATACATCTGACTCAAACAATACAGACAATCTTTAATCATTTATAATGTATGTGTTTTTTTTTTTTGATTTGTTGTAAATATATTTATTTTAATCAAGTTCTCATAATATAAGAGAAATTACAGGTTTCAAAAAAGAAAAAAAACATTTAAAACTGTATTTAAAGCACAATTTTTATTTCCCAACTTGAAGATATTACGACACATTAAACCCCCTCCCAAACACATTTTTCCTCCTTGTTTACTGTGTAAATTACAGCTTATTCCATTAGAAATACCCCTTTTCAGCCATTAAGGTAAACCCACCCACCCCTACACACTCTGCCATTAAAAAAAAAAAGAACAAGAACAAATTAAAACAACTAATAAAGAATAGCATATTTGGAATAGTAATTTCAGATTTTCCATTAAAAAAACTGCAGCTAAATAGTTGTTTCTGATTGAATGATCAAAGATGTGTGGCTGTCGCTGCCGAGTAACAAACCTGTCCTGGAAGCATACCACTCGCACAAGAATAATTTCTTGCTAGAAATTCTAATCAATCAGCAATTAATTACAAACTTTTTTTTTTTCATTTTTATACAAAACAATTTTTATTAATGGTTTTGTTTAATTGTCAATTCTTTTTCTTTTTCTTACAATTTTATATTTGGTTTAAAAAAAAAAAAATTATTTGTATCCCCCCCCCTCCTCCTAATTAGTCTTGGGAGCTAAAGGTGATTTGAAAAGAGCTTGAAGCTATTTTACTTCTTTTCTTTTTATCCTAAATATCCTTAAAGGTATCTGCACATGGTGATTGTTTTAAAACTTGATGTTCATCTATCTTTCAGATGATTTAATTCAATTCTTGACCATTGTTCCTCTTGTTGAATTGTAAAGGCTTTACATATACATATATGTGTGTACGTATGTATACACACACACCCACTCACTCATACAGGTGGTCAATGAGGAAGGTTAGAGCTTGATAGATTTGGCTTCAGTTAGGGAGGTGTTAAACAGAATCATATTTCTGGATCTAAATAGTGAATCCAGTTTTATAAATGACTCTTGTTGATGGTTGACATCATTATTGGGGAATGTTGTTTGAATATCTGAAGACATTAATCATTTTAAAAAATGGGGAAAAAGTAACTTCCTTGGTGGTCACTAGTCACAGAGTAGATTAAAATTTCAAAACTTTTTGAAGTATCTGAAGAGATAAGAGATAGAAGAGAAAACAATTTTTTGACATATTCAGTTACATTTCTTTGTCAGTGTTTAAGGCCTTTGTAAGGGAAGAGAACATTATGACCAGTCTTGTATGTACTACTTTAATATATGGTATGGTGGTCCTTATAATAAAATTGTAGAGAAGTAAAAGAAGAATGTGGTTGATAAGCAAATGTGTCAAACAGAAAGACATTATTGAACTTGGAATAATAAATTATTTATTAATGTAGTTCAAGAAGTGAAATGACGGTTTTAGAATTGAGGACATTAATGAGCGAACTGTCAGGATTGTAGAAAATTGCAATGTATAAATTTGATCGTGTATCCGCTGATGAGACACAAAGTGATGCTGCTGAGTGAAGTCTTCAAATTTTGGCAAATATTTGATGTTTCACTGCTATTCTACTTTAGGAACCATTTAAATTCTAGAAGGGGCATCAAGGACTTCATTTATTATTCATTTTACTAGATGTTGGAAATAGCTTTACATAGTGACTATTGTGTGAAATCATGCAAAGTGTAGAGAATGAGAGTCAAAACGACATGCAGTTCTGATTCAATGGTTTTAGTGCTAAAATGCAATTCAGGTCAGCTTTGTCCTAGGATTGATAACTTGGCAAATATACTTGGTGTGGTTTCTTCTTATTGCCTTACTCTTTACTCTTTTACTTGTTTCAGTCATTTGACTGCGGCCATGCTGGAGCACCGCCTTTAGTCGAGCAAATCGACCCCAGGACTTATTCTTTGTAAGCCTAGTACTTATTCTATCAATCTCTTTTGCTGAACCGCTAAGTTACGGGGACGTAAACACACCACCATCGGTTGTCAAGTGATGATGAGGGGACAAACACAGACACACAAACATACACAGACATACATACATATATATATATATATATATATATATATATACACACACACACATATACACATATATATGACGGGATTCTTTCAGTTTCCGTCTACCAAATCCACTCACAAGGCTTTGGTCGGAACCATGTGGTTGGTAAGCAAGCTTCTTACCACACAGCCACTCCTCGAATTATTATTCAAAAGTGTTGTAGTGTATATATATATATATATATACATATATATATATAAGTCAATCCAGCTAATCTCTTTTGAGTTCTGTTTGGGTGTATAAATTTGTAAAAATGAGTATATACATCCATATATACATATATACATGCACACACACACACACACACACACACACACACACACACACACACACACACACACACATTTATGTACATTCATTTATCCATCCATCCACCCATTACTTAGTTTACATAGCTGTTGGTGGCATGAATTGAAATCCTGTTAAATGAGAGAAACATGTTTTTTCTTTTTTTTAATTGAATTATTAGTTAAATAAAATATACAAACAAAATATATATTCAAACACTTACTGAAATAGGGGCTAAGAAGTAGATTATTACATGTGTGCGTGTGTTTGTTTATGTCAAGTTATAAAATCAATTAAGCATTAAACTGAAGAATTCAATAATTTTTAGTAGACTACATAATTTTTATATTAACTTTTACAAGTTAAAGATTACCATTGATCTTGAAGTTCTGGTTTACTTGCCTTCAGATTGTAAAAGCATATATGTGTGTGTGTGTGTGTGTGTGTGTGTGTATATATATATATATATACTGTTGAAATATTAGATTTTTTTTCCTTTCCAAAATAACAGATTTTTTTCTATGGTTCATTGGATTTTAACAAACTATCCAACCCATGCCAGCATGGAAAATGTATATTAAATGATGAGGATGAAAGTCACTGTATGATGATGTGTATCCTAAAATTATTGAATGTTCAGCAATTAAACTCACTCTGATTATTTTTTAACAGTTACTTCCTCTATATAAAACTGGTTTCAGTTTCTGTTAAACCTTTTCCATTTTGAAGTTGATTTCATATATTTTCATTTCCAGAGAAATCAACTTTGTTGACATTTGAAACTCTATTATTCAATCCTGATAATATTTTACAAAATCAAAAAATCAAACTTAGGCATTAGTTTAGGGCAGTGGTTCCCAAAGTGGACAGTGCAAGTTCCAAGGGAGTGTTGAAGAAAAGTGGGGTGATAATGAGGTAGCGATTCATGTAAAAATTGGGGCGATAATGGGGTGGCGATTCATGTAAAAACAACAAAATAATAGGTTCATTAGGTTGAGTTTTATTTGTGAAAAACAGTTGCTTTGAATTTGCTTTAGAAAGAGGACTATATTTGTGACGGTTAGTTGGGGTGGGGGCACTAGGAATGTGGCCTGGGTGTCAAGGGGGTGGCAGCCTGAACAAGCTTGGGAACCACTGGTTTAGGGTGTCATGTCTCTCATTATCAAAGAAGTGACAAATGAAACAGTCGGGGTCAGATGTGTTTGGAGGCTCATGACTTGGTATGGCAGACTAGACATAGAACCTGTTTTGGTGACCATTTTTTGGTACTGGAGCATAAAACAAATGTATGTGCATGCGGAAATATACAGATAGAGTGAGAAAGAGAAAGTGAGACTTTACAATTTATTGATTGAGTATGGTTGACGTAAACGTTGTCCTTCTCCTCAGACACATAAAGAGAAATATACTCACAAACTGTAAGAGGGGGAGAGAGAAGAGACAGTGGTAGAGAATGACACAAACATAAAAAAATGTCTCATGTCAAATGAGTCAGTTTGGATCTTTGGGGTTTGACGGGCAACATTTGTTTTCTTAACGAAACACTTTCAAACTTGGGACACTGGTAGAATGTGTCATATAAAACAACTTCTTCTCTTAACCTTCTTAACAAAAAATTGTACATCGCAAGTTATTTCATGTTAAAGTTGTCGTATTTCTGTAATTTCAACCAATCACTGACGTCTATTCAGCTGATCGGTGTCAAGTGTGTTATTCCCTGTTTAATTATATCATTATTCCCTAGTAAGGGTTTAGGATTTTAGGTTAGGGTTAGGGTTTTAGGGTTGGGGTTAGGGTTATGGTTATGAGTTATAGGGCTAGAGTTAAGGTTATGGCAAAAATAATCATAACCCTAACCGTAATCCTAAAACTAACCCTAACTCTAAAACCCGAACCCTAACCCTAAAACCCTAAAGACAGTACAATCGCATGAACAATGTCATAAATAAGAGTAACACGGGTAGTGGTTGTTGACAAACAACGGGACTAATTTTATTCAAGGGAAAAGATCCCATGACACCTTTACGGCATTAATTGTTTTCACCTCAATAGACGTCAGTGATTGGTTGAAATTACCGAAATACGAGAATTTTTTACATAAAATAACTTGGAATACAAAATTTTTTATCTGTTCTATACCACAAAATATACAAATATTCGAAGTTTGAAAGTGTTTCAGTACCAAAAACACTACAAAAAAAATGTTGCCCGTCAAACCCCAAAGATCCGTCAGTTTTGAATAATAAGTGGATAGGCAGCACCAAATTGGCTGTGCTAAAATATATCTGAGATGTGAAATGAGACTAACATGGCAAGAAAAATGAAGAACTGAAGTGGGTATCTGTGATAAAAAAAAGAGAAAAAAAAAAGCCCAAACTGAAACCATACTGAAGTGAAACTACGCAAGTAGCCTGAAAGAAGCCTGTCGTATATATGTATGTATGTATATATATGTGTGTGTGTCTATGCCCCCCCCCCCCCCAACATCGCTTGACAACTGATGCTGGTGTGTTTACGTCCCCGTAACTTAGCGGTTTGGCAAAAGAGAACAATAGAATAAGTTAAGTACTAGGCTTACAAAGAATAAGTCCTGGAGTCGATTTGCTCGACTAAAGGTGGTGCTCCAGCATGGCCACAGTCAAATGACTGAAACGAGTAAAAGAGAGAGAAAGAGTAAGTTAAATGTAACATGAAATGAGTAAATTCAGGGTTGATTGTATGTCATAAGGAGTGTCACCTGAAATGTTAGTCCTTCCATTTCTTTCCTTTTAACATATTTGTTTTCATTGTACACATTCCTTGATTGTTAATGTTTTGTTTTATTTTTCTCTGCTTGTTCCGCCACTTGTTTTGCTTGTCCAACTTTATGTATTGTTTCTTTCCTCATTTTACTAGTGTGCGTTTTATCTATCGTGTGTGTTTGTGCATATGTATGCATGTGTATATGTTCGTTTGTGTGTGAATGCATCTGTACAAAAGATGGAAATGTATCATCTGTATTGTGTATATAATTGAATATTTTACTCAAATGCATATGTACTTAGAACTCACTAAACTTATTAATTTCTATAGATAAGTGTAAGATTTTTTTTTTTTTTTTGTCAAACTGTTGTCTCATTGATAAAGTCTTTTGTTAATTTACTGTATTAATGACTACTGCTTTTCGTGAGTATTTACTTATGGCAGGTATCTTGTAATGGTATGTGTGTATACATAAGTATCAGTGCATGTAGACATATTGCATATTTTGCTGTTTCTAATTTACAAATTCCGCATTTCTGGCACTCTTTCACGGTTGGTAACAGTTCAGCTTTCTTCCGCATACAAGCTGTGTCGTTAATGTAGAAAGATTTAAGAGATGCTATAAATTGTCCAAAAGGAATATCAAGGCTAGAAAGATTAAGTAGTCATTTTCTCTTTCTATTTTCTTCCTTTACTGTTAGTGAATTAGTGATATTTCTATTAAAATGGATGTAGTAGTGCAAGACTACTGCTGACCACAAGATCATGAATTCAAGCGTTATTATTGAAGTAACTGTGTTGTGTCCGTAGGCAAGGTTCATTACTTCAATGACCCCAATTTGCTTGAGTGGTCAGCTGCAAGAAGGATGGTTTTCCACTGGTAAAAACAATTGAGCTAACAATATGTAAATGTGAAAATCTCGTTCACTTTAGCATAGAATAGTGAGTTAAAAAGTAAATAGAATGTAAGTTAGCATTTTTCCTCATTTTCTAGAATTATCTCTACACTATATAAGTACCATTTGTTTTGAAGTTTTGCTTTTATTATTTCTGCCATGCAAACTCTTGAAAATGTTTCCTACTATTACTATAACGTTGCTTTAAATAGTTTGGCACTGTATATCTCAGATTTAAAGCTCTTTAAAATTTCTTGTAACTTCAAGCTTTCATTAAATTTTAATTTCTTCATCCTTTTTCTTCTCCATCTTCCTAGTATTGTGCATTAAATGAGTTTTTTTGTTTTATTATTTCTTATGACAGAATGCCATTCTTCTTTGAGTGCAATTGATGGTAAATTTGTTGATAAAGGCTGTTTAGTGGCACGTGAAAAAACCTTTGAGTGAGGTCGTTGCCAGTGCCGCTGGACTGGCTCCTGTGCAGGTGGCACGTAAAAAAACAACATTTTGAGCGTGGCCGTTGCCAGTACTGCCTTAGTGGCCCTTGTGCCGGTGGCACGTAAAAGCACCCACTACACTCTCGGAGTGGTTGGCTTTAGGAAGGGCATCCAGCTGTAGAAACTCTGCCAGATCAGGTTGGAGCCTGGTGCAGACTTCTGGTTCGCCACTCCTCAAGTCAAATTGTCCAACCCATGCTAGCATGGAAGGCAGACGTTAAACGATGATTTAGCATTTAAACCAGCCTCATGCAGCCAAAATATCTTACCTGTTTTATGTTCAAACTGGCCAGATCTGGACTTTTACATGGACCTTACACTGGCATCCTAAAAGTAAGCAGTCACATCATTGAAATCTCAAAGCAACAAGATAATGCATGATTAATTCAAAAGAATGTGAATAAATAAGCATTACATTTGACAGAATAATTTAAATGCTAACGGGTTAAAGCTATGAGATACCATTATTGTTCAAGACAGTTGTCAGTTTAATTATACTCCAATTAGATGTGAAATATTCTCTTATCCTAACACATAGTTTTTTTTTTTTTTTGCTAACATGTTGCTCTAATATTTTTTTATCTCTGTGAATCTATTTGGCATTGGTGCTGGTGCTATATTTGTGCTGTGGTTTGACAATATTTTCTCATTACAAGACAAGAACACCATTTAAGAATGTGTCAAAAACATTTCAACAATGTTTATTTCTTGAAAAAAATTTTGTGAATCTAGATTTTTAAATTTGAAACTGATCAGTTGTAGTTGGTATTAAACTGTGATCGCTGTTGATATACAATTGTGATAAGGAAGAATAGGCAAAATTATATATCTTGCAGTATTTATTCTGGTTCTTTGTGCTCTGAGTTCAAATCCAGCCAAAATCAATTTTGCTTTCATCTTTTCAAAATCAATAAAATAAAGTAACTGTCTGGGATGGTTGACTGCAATATTTGTTCTATTTTTTGAGGTCTGAGTTCTTGCATAGTGCATTTAATCCATCACTTAGTTTAATGTCACCATTTGATCCTTATGTGCTTTTAGTGAAGTCTATTCTGTTGCAAACATTCAGGGCAGGTCTCTTATTATTTGAGGGTAACTTCCTTCTTTCTTCTTACCATTAAAGACTTTGTAAGGTGGAGGGGGAAAAAATAAAAAAAGATGGGGTGCTGTCCTTTTCTTCCTGAGTGGTAAGTAAACAAGAAAAACTGAGAGATTATTGAGCAAGTATAGATCATGGCTTCATCCCTATGTTGATTTTGGTAAGCACTGTCTACTCTATGAATAATAATGTAAATTGTGCCCAACCACATCTCACCAATTTAATCAACAACTTGATTTTCTCAACAGCCGGGCCATGCAGAAAACTCTTGTATCTCTCAGGTTGAGCCAACTTTAAAGGTATTTCCGTGACTTGAGTTCAGGATACTACAAAGCCATTAATTAGCATGCTACAAAACTCCCTCCTCTGTTTCCAACATGACCAATCCTTTTTATGGTACACCTGAATATGTTCAGGTATATTACAACTAGATTCTCTACCTGTATGCAACATACTACAGAACCATGCCACTGGTTACTTTATTCAGAGTAAGTTTATCCCTTGTATTGCTTATGCACGCACGCACACGCACACATCATATGGACTGCACAATGTTGATAACTCCAGTATATTTTTCCCATGACAGAAGCAACAGTAATAACAAAATTTCATCTTTTAACCAACTTTTTCTTATATTTTGCTTTATCTCATAAATTTGAGAGTATGGTGATGTGGTTGTATATTTTTAGAATGACATAGTTGGGGTAGTGTGAGAGGCTAGTTCTGGCTGGTTTGAACCAGGTTGAATATTTGGGCCAGATATGGCCAGTCTAAATTCTAGAGTATTAAAAAAACTAAATTACTCTGGATCTCTTATTTAAAATTTTTTTTTTAGGATAATTGACCTGAGCTAAATCAGTTTCTTGACTTTCTAGTTTATAACATTTCATTTTTGAGACAAAACAGATATTTGTCAGATTTGAAGGAGAAACCTCATGAACTCCAAAATCTTTGTTTGGTTTATTGGTTCAATGGAATATCTATGTAGACTAGACTAGACTTAACAATATTGAGGCATAACCAATGTCTTTTGTCCTGTAATTATACAAAAATAATGTTACTACTGGCCGTTCTATTAATACGCATGTGCATGCTTGCACACACACACACACACACACACACACACTCTGTAAAAACCAAAACACCCATTAGTTTTCTTACAGCTGTAATGATTATCTGAAGGAGTGCCAGCCGACATACGGTTGTGCTGGCTGCCATAGCTAAAAGAGCAGCTAACACAATACGTCTGACAGCAGACAGGAAACATTATTTCTGAAGTAGTGCTGTCTTCTTGTACTTTTCTTGTGTTGTTCATTTTATTCATTTCTAGTGCATGCAATATTTGCTTACTTCGATGTGTATTATGTCGGCTTATTAAACAATATCTTTAACTGGTGTCATTGTTTGACTCTGCTCTTATCCTACCAAATGTCTTCTGGTTTTCTTTTCCTTTCTTTATTTTCTTTCTTTACAAAATCTACTTAACCCAGGCTCTTCTTTCTACTATGTATTACAGGCTTTATCTATCATCATTACCATCATTTAGTTTACATGTTTGCATTGAAAAGATTACTCTGAGTTTTCAAAAGGAGCATTTTGATTTTTAGAAGGCTGTAAAAATCACTATGTGCTTGAGTGTGTGTAAAAGATTACATAATACTATTTATGGTGATGGTAGGGGAGTAGACATGTATCTGCTTTACATTAAGAAACCTGTTCCTTTCTCTTCTTTCATATTTTAATCCAGTGGTTTTCAACCATATCTTGCCAATGAACCCATTTGATTCCTATTTTACTCAACTGGACCCCTCTAGCCATTCAATGCTTAAAAAGAAAATACAATTATATTTTTATAAGCAAATATTATTAGGAACTGTTTAAAAAATTGTTAAAATGTTTTGTGTATCGTAGAAGTGTAATTTATTACACATAAACTTTAACAACAAAATCTTTTATAGACCCCAGCTGAGAACCTTTCAACACCTTGCATAAAGCTACCCCATTCTCTACCATAGTACCATTCAGTATACAGGGGTTTTACTTCTTTGCATAACATAGTAACCTCAATAGTGCAGGTGCCACAAAGGAAAAAAAAAAACAGCAGCCAGTGCACTCATTACTGTATGCATTTTGTACGTGTATAAAATAGTTCATGACAGGAAGGACACCTTGCCAGAGAAGACATTGGACTATGGTGTAGCTCTGTTGAGCTGTCTAATTCAGTCAGCATCGAAAAAATGAATATTTGGTTATTATTATGATGATGATGAATTTCATTTCCAGTTTTTCCATGCCAGCATAGGTTAGACAAATATTGTGGCATTGTTTAATTGCTGAATGCTCTTCCTGCTGCTAACACTTGTTTTTCAAATAAGAGATTTTTTTTTTATTCCACAAAGCTTCAAAGATAGAAAGCCAGTACGTTTCTTGACAGGGAAAATAGCAACGTCACCACTTATAGGTCAGCATTTTGTTGAAAACACATATAAACATATGCATACACTCTTGGTTTCCATGGAGTAAGTCCACTCAAACCTTAGGCTTTAGTTGGACCAGAGCTATTATAGCAAGTTGCAGTGAGACTGAACTTGAAACCACATGATTAAGGAGCAAATTCTTAACCACGCAACTATGCCCCCTCTCTCAGACAAGGCATAAATAATGGTCATTACATAATCCTTTATTGGAGTAAATTGCACTCGCAGCTGTTTCCTGTAGAACCAAGTGGATTGTTTTACATCGTTCTCACCAGAACTCAATGACTGATGAGGGTAGCATTAATTCTTGAGGTTGCTCAATTTTTCTTAACCAATCAATGGACTGAGTAAACCAATCAATAACACTCTGTGTAAAAGACCAGTCTAACTGGGAATACAAGCATGGATTCACAATACAGAATGGTGAAGCATAACCGTGGACACTGTCATGAGAATGCATGGAGTGTTTTACTAATGTAAAAAATCTGGTTAGCCTGGTGTATTAACAGAGAGCTTATAAAGTATTTTGCTTAGATTGATAATCTCATTAATAACTATATATATAAAAATGTTTATAACAAAAAAAAGAAGTATTTAAGTTATACAATATTTGTTATCCAAATGGCTTCTTTATACACACACACACACACACACACATGAATATATGATCTTTAAATTTAAAATGATATTTATAACAAAAAAAAAAGAAAAAGAAAAATGTACACAAAAAATTATACAAAGAACAATATTTGTTATCCAAATGGCTTCTTTTCCTCTAGCTCTACTGACCAGATGTAATGTTATTTCTGAACAATTATCAGTGATACACAAACATGAGAAAGAGATAGAAACTGTTATTAATTTCTAAAGTTTAAGCTCCACATTTCATCACCAATAAATAAAATTTCTTTTCTTTGTTCCTATTACATTTAATCTGAATCTTTCACTTTTGTGGATTACCTTTCCAAAGTAATCATCATTATCATTATATTTTGATTATTAGATTTCTGCTGTAGATAACAGATGCTGAGTAAAATTTATTAGAGCTTCTACATATTGTCATGTTGACCTATTGTTACATTTCTATAGAATTTATATGTGAAAATGTAATTTTTTTTTTTGTGTGTATGTATATATATATATATATATATATATATATATATATATATATAAATATATATATATATATATATATATAGATAGATATACATGATTCAAATATAGAATTAAAAATTTGAATGTATCCCCTGCTCCTGCCTCTCTTCTCCCCTGTATCTGCAGTTTCATAACTGCTTTCATTCCATTGAAATCTTTATCCACTGTTTATCATGTAGCTAGCTGTCTCGTGTTGATGAGAAATGCTTTAAAATAATCACACTTATAACTTTTGTCATAATGCTATTTTGGAAAACTTTCTGATGTTTCAGCTAATATTGCCTTACTGTTTTCTTCTAGACATATTTTTCAAGGCCCTACCTTAAATAAACTTATTTTCCCCCCACTAGTTTATATATTAAATTGATCAGGGATCATTGCAATATTGGTTGCTGAATAAAATGGTGTTCTATTCTTTACAGTTCAATATTCTTAACTAGCTTGGTAAATTTTTACTTTCTTACTCCTGCATCTTATAAAATAATGCCAGTAGTATATTATTATAATTATTATCATCATTATTGTTATTATTATTAAGGCAGTGAGTTGGAAGAATTGTTAGTATGCCAGACAAACTGTTTTGTGGTATTCTTCTAGTTTTATGTTCTAAGTTCAAATTCTGCCATGGTTGACTTTGTCTTTCATCTTTTTGGGATTGATGAAAACAGTACTAGCTGTTTCCAGGGTGAATTATTCAAACCCCAAAGAATTTCTCTCAACACATGACTCGTATGCTCCCCCACTACTTCTGCTCATGATCAGAGATGCACATAGCATCAGCCACCAAGGGACATGCTCAACTGGTCAAAGTCAAACAACTGACAAGCAAATCTGTGGTATTAAGCAGAATATTTGCTGTAGCCCATTAATTATTGTTATTATTAAGGTGGTGAGTTGGCAGAATCATTAACATGCTGGATAAAATGTAGCATTTTGTCTGTCTTTAAACTCCGAGTTCAAATTCTGTTGAGGTCGACTTTGCCTTTCATCCTTTTGTGGTCGATGTAAATGACTAGCTCCCGCCTCTAAAATTTCAGGCCTTGTGCCTATATGGGAAAGGATTATTATCGTTGTTGTTATGTGCAGATATGGTTATGTAATGAAAGTTTGCTTTGCAACCATGTGAATTTGGATTTGATCCCATTGTGTGGCACCTGGACAAGTGTCTTTTACTCTAGCCTCAGGCTGACCAATGCCTTGTGAGGGAAATTTGATGGTTAAAAACTGTACAGAAACCCACCTTGTTTGTGTGTGTGTGTACATATATATCTGCCATAGATAATGAACTGAAGAACTATTTCTCAGTATGAATGTAGAATGCAGTAGTTTATTTAGGCCGGTTCATTGTTACTCTAGGATTTTCGTGGTCTGCAGTCTGGCTTGTCTGAAGAAGTGGTTGCATGACATGGAAATTCCAGAGTGACAGGCTACTGGATCAGTCTAAATAAACTTTGTTTGTGTGTCCGTGTGTCCATGTGCTTTCATACTCACACTGCTTGGGAAGCAGTGAAATTTATTCATGTTCTCCTAGAAACAGTGTGCTCTGTGGCTTGTCAATTTTGATGTATGAAGATATTATCATTGCACATCTTTTTATCTTGTTGGTATGGGTTGAATAGCTGACAGAATCCAACTAGCTTGAAAGCTGCATTAGTCTTTACTGTCTACACTCAGGCTTGTTGGATCTTGTCGGACTGTCTAAGCCATGCCAACATGGTATACAGACATTAGATGATGATGATGATGATAGTTTTTACACAGGATGAAAATATCTTACTTGAAAAGCAAGTTTGGGTTGGTATCTGGCCAGAGAATATTGCCCCAATAGGTCTCATCTAATCCAAGCCAATTTGGAAAAGTGGACATAAAACAAAACGATGATGATCATTATTATGTTCCATAAATGTTGGCTTTGTTCCTTTTCAAAATAACTCCTAATCACTACTGTTAGCATAATCTTTATTCTGTGTTCCTAGTTCAAAGTGCAAATTCTGCCAGGTTTCAACTCGTCTTTTATCTGGAGAATGTGCATAGATGCCGTTAGCAAATTTAGAATTGGCACTGAGCTTGGTGAAGAAACTGGAAACTCTTTCTCTTATACCCACAGAAATGGCTTTGATATTTGTATGGTAATAATGATTTTATACTAGCATGATGTTTAGCATTTATAAAGGAGTTGCAATTGTTGGCTATAATGTTCATGGGTTTCCAAAGGCATCAGTGATATACGTAAAACAATTGTTGGCTAGGAATTGAAACCAATCACAACTCTGTTTGACTGCAAACATATTGTTGCATCTCATTGTTAATTGTGTGGAGAAAGAGATACAAAATAGAATGATTAGGTCTTTATCAAAGATATTTTGGCCATATGTAATATACCGTCACACCAGACTGGTGGCTCAAGTTGTCAAGAATTCCTGCTTTTTCAATAAAAATAATATTGAGTAACATCTGATGTATGAATTATTCATTGTTCTTTGAAAATGATATTAAAAAGCCTATATCCTAATTCATAGCTCAGTTGTATAGCTGGTATATTGTAAATTGCCACGGTATCTTGTATAGTGGTTTGTGTTTGAGTGTGCGTGTATGAAAGTTACTTAGTAATTATGGAATAGAGTTGTGACATGTTAGATGATAAGCAATGTTTTGATTACAAACAAAAGCATCCAATTGTTTGGTTTTTTTTAAAATCTTTTTAACAAAAATTTTTTTCTGGCTGTGTTTTCTTTTGAAATTACTTGAATTATATGAAACGATAAAGAATCCACATAAATTTTGGCCTCAGTTTCTTTTCAAAAAAATATTTCTGAAATGAATATGGATTATGGTTTAGAAAAGCATAATAGATAAGTATACTGCAAAAATAAGTTTAGAAACTTTATAATAGAAACATAGAACAAGATATTATTACTCTTTGGCTTGAAATTGTTTCTGTGAGACTAAAACGCTACTAATAAACTTTGTAATAATTGAAAATATTTTGGTGTAATAGCATTCAGTTTTCAACAAAAAATTTTCTTTTTTATATCAATTACAATTTTAGTTTTGCATTTGAAACTGGTTTCATAGCATTCACGGAGTTGTTAGTCTCTCTCATCTTCCTCTCAGTAATATTTGAATGTTCATATCAATTATGAACACTATTCCCATCAGCATTCTATATCTCTGGGTTCTTTCTCCAAAAGGTTTACACAGAATATTCCATTCATGTTTTTTTTTTAAACCTCCATTTTGAGGATAATATGATGATAATATATTTAAAAAAATTTTTTTGAAAGAAATCTTTAAATGACTAGAATAGAATCCAGACTGTAGTTTGTGGAACTGCTAGTCACTACAGCATGCATTCTCTTCCATATTGACATGCAATTCACTTTAGCATAACAATTTTCTCTCTGGTAGTTTTACTTTCACTGAAATTAATTTTAGCTACCTATTCACTAACTATTCCTAGAATTTGTTTTTGGTTTTAATTTTTCTTGTTTGTTTGTTTTCATATCACTAAGTTACTAAGTTACTTTTGCTGACAGATGTGAATTGCACAGAATGTCATTGGGTTTTTCTCTTTTTCATTTTAACATCCACTTTTCCGTGCTTTCATGGGTAAAATAGAATTTGTTGAGTCACATTTCTGTGGCCAGATGCCCTTCCAGCTGTCACCCTTCTTTGTATTCAAGTGAGGTGAAAACCTCCTTGTCCATTGAACAGTATACAACTCTCATGCTTTTCTGGTGGACTGCAAGCAAATAGCAATATTAATGAAACCATTACTTACACTCAGAAAGCAGGTACAGAAAATATAAGCCCACTAACACACACCACATGCATGCATGCATGCATGCATGCATGCACACACATACAGAGCAAACTTCTTCTGCTTTCCATCTACCATATTCACTCACAAGGCTCTTGTTAACTCGACGGTATAGTGGAAGAGACTTGCCCAAGCGGCTACCCAGTGGGACTGAACCTGAAACCACATAGCTGAGAAGCAAACTTCTTAACCATACACCAATGCCTGTGCCCATGTTTTCAGTCTATTTTATTCCATTAGTCTTTACGTAATGATATAGTGGATGACTTTCTTCTGTCATATTAAGAAATATAAGTAAACAAAATTTTTTTCTAATCAAACACCATTATTGCTTTAAATGAATTGTTCTGAAAGGAAGAAAGCTGGCTACTGTTTGTATGTTCTGTAGGCATACATAACACACAGCAGCAGGGAAAACAAATGTTAGCATTGATGGATATTACTGCACTCTAATGCTCTTACCCAATTTGAAAATGCATGCTTTGGAAGAGTTCTCCATTTTCCGGGGGATAATATTTTTTTTGCAGGATCAAAAGTAACACTTTGGGTCTATTATTTTACAAACACTATAATTCTCAACAGTCTTAGCTTGTTGAGCCAGTGTGGTCAAAAGAGCGGGATTGGATTCTGCAGGCTAATTCTCTGTTTGGCCCTTTGTCATTTAAACCAACCATATCCAGCCTAAATATTCTACCTGTTTTATGTTCACTGGCCAGATCTGGCCTCTCATACTTACTCTACAATATCATTCTAAGAATATACAATCATATCATCAAAATTGTAAAGCTACAAGTTAATGTGTGATTAATTAAAAATAATGTGAATAATTAAGCCTTACATTTGACAGAGTAATCTGAATGCTAAACGGTTTGAAAAAAAACAAACTATTACATGCAGGCAGGAAGAAAAATGCTGCAATATCAAGGATTGGTTTGTATAGCCACGTAAGGGTGTCCCATGCTTCCTTGTGAATTCTGGACATGGAAAATCTACCACCATGTTTCTCTTGGTAATGAGTTTGGAATATAGTGGAAATTTTTTAAAAGACTGAGAAAAAGTATCGAGATGAAATTTTGATCTCAGGATAATCAAATATTAACAAGCTTTATTAATTGCTTTTTTTTCTTTTTGATTTTGTTTATTTATGATTTTAAACACCATTAATTAGAGTGATGTATTGCTGGGAAAGCATTAGGTTATGAAACCATTTATTAACATTTATCTGGTACTAATAGGATTACACCTTAAGTGGAACTGAGAATTTGGACTCCTCTATTTTGAAACCAGCATCAAATTTTGGGCTTAATTAAATCATCTACTGTTTCATCCCCAGTAATTAAAATAAAAAATAAATATATAAATAAAATTGCTGTTACTAAATAATTGTTTCTTTTTTCATTTTTTTCTTCTTTTTTTTTCTTTTAATAAATGAAATATTTAGAGACTGAATTCCCTAAAAATCATCCAATTTGATTAAAATTTATTTTAAAACTGTTGTTTAGAAATTTTCATCATCATCATCATCATTATTATTATTATTATTATTATTATTATTATTATTATTATTTGTAAAGAGCTTAGTTTGGATACTGGCCAGGTCTGCTAGGTGTTTTCTACAAGCTGGGTTCCATATTTTGATCAATAAGTTTCTTACAGTCCAGAGAGAGAGAGAGAGAGAGAGAATTTCACCTCCATTTTTGCTGTTTAAGGGAGTGTGTACACATGTGTGTGTGTGTATGCGTGTATGCATGTGTGCTTCTTTTTTTTTGTGCCTATGCTAGGGAAACACTATATCTAAGGTTTGCGAAGATATGGTGAAAGATAAATTGTCTATTGCAACAGAGATACACATATGATTTGTGTGCTTTGCACACCAACCTGCTGTATGAGAGAATATTGTAGAATATATGTCAGAGATAGGGAGGTAAGCTGAAGCAATAATAATAATAGATAAAATAGACAGCTAAGGCTGGCAAGTTCCTTGTGAACTGGCTCACTGCCAAGAATTCCTTCTCTTTTTCTCTTGTAGCTGAAGTTTATGTTTACCACAGTTTTTGTTCCAAGTATATTTCATATATTGACTGACCAATTAGCTATAGCTGTGCTGCCCAGCTCACCATTTTGGAAGAATCCATTTCTTTGAATTGTCATCTAATTCCAGCAAGTGATCTTTTTCCTTTTTCTTTCTAATTATTTATTTTTGTTTGGGTCTTTGAAGATTTCACATTTCCAGTCGTTCTTTGCATCTTTTCTCACCTTAATTACTTTTTAATCACTTCTACCACCCCCATCACTTTCTTAATCACTTTTAACATTAATCTTTCTTTTATCCAATATTCTCTATTTTAACTGCATGTTCCTCCTTCTCCTTGTTTCTCTCTCTCTCTCTCTCTCTCTCTCCCTCTCTCTCTCTCTCTCTCTCTCTCTCCCTCTCTCTCTCTTTTGTTGAGCCTTTCTTCATCTGTGGCTTACTCCTTTCTAGTTACCTACAATCTATATTTGACTTCCAGCCAGTTTGTTGTATATTTATCACACAGTGACTGTGTAGCTTCCTATCAAATGCATACTGGTGGTGGTTGTTGTGGTTGTTGTTGTTGTTGTTGTTTGTTGAGCTTCAGGTCAGCTCTCATTGAGCAAGCTTGTAATTAAAGACATTCCATTATGACCACCATTTCTTGTTTCACCCCAGCATAGTATGTTCCGGACTACATTATTCATATTAATATTACTTTTCTCTCTTTCTTGAACAGCTAGAGTGTGATTTGAAGGAGATTTGGTTGTTATTTCTTAGCAGGTCAACACACAGAGGCTCCATCACTAGATCAGCTGTGGTTTGATGTCAAATAGAATTCAGATAAAATCTGTATATATATATATATATATATATATATATATATGTGTGTGTGTGTGTGCATCTATGTATGTCCTGTTTAAATGAGACTTTCAGTAATCAATTTGGTCATTTAAACTCTGTGTTGTTTGTTCTCCCCGCTATCACTTGATAACTGGTGTTGGTTTGTTTACATCCTTGCAACTTGGTTCAGCAAAAAAAAAATAAATAAGTACCAAACTTCCAAAAAAAAAAGAAAGAAAGAAAGAAAAAATAAGTACTAGAGTAGGTTTTTTTTTTCTACTACACCCTTCAAGCCGGTACTCCAGCATGACCACAGTCCAATGATTGAGACAAGTGAAAGACATGTTAAAACTGTATAACATTATATTGAATGATGTAGTCACTAGTCTACCATCCAATAAGGATGGTTAGGATTTCAAGAGGTGATGGTGAGGTAGAGGAGGAAATTCCCCTTAAATATAGAACAGGCGTTCTTGTTTTGTTTTCATGCCTTGGCCATGTTTATTTTGTCTTGGAGTATGATCTCAATATTATGGTACACATTTATTTGATGTCTTGACAAGTTGAATTTCTCTTTGATATATGGAAGAAAAAAAAAATCAACAAAAAACAAAAAAAAAACTGTAAACAAAAGAGGGAAAAAAATTCTTTTTGTATTCTGCTAAAAAAATTATTGTAGAAAAATAGAGAAATATATAGATAGTAAGTGTTGACAACTATTTAAAGAAACTGAAAAGGAGGGGAAAAATGGAAATCATCGTGTGTGTGTGTGTGTGTGTGTGTGTGTAGAGGAACAGTAAATAAAATATAAATGTAGGACATTGGAAGGGGATGGTTGAAAGTGAAAATGAAAGTAAAAACTGTTTGACATGAAGTTTAAAAAATGTAATTGAACTGAGGGAAAATATATAAAGTATGAAGTACAAAACAATTTAAATACTGCCATATTTAGATGATAATAATAATAATAAACAAAAGTATTTTTTCTATATGTGGGAAAACACAAGATAACGACTAGCTTAATTGTTTCTTAGAATTGCAATGAACAGGATCCATGTTTTCTTTTGTTAGTAATGGGAAATAAATCACCTTGTTTTATGTTATTTTTATATATTTTATAACATACGTTGTGAAGAGTAACGTCATGGTTTATATTTTTTGCTAACAATCCTGGTACAGTTTCACTTCATTTCTGTTGGCAAATTTAACTTGGGAGTGTCTGTGACTTGGTAAAATTTATTCAGAAAGTATTGGGTTTTTCACTAATGTTTATATCTTTCACAGATATACTGTGAAAGGTATGACCTTAAGCCAACTTGCGCACACTAGGATTGAACTCAAAACTATGTAGTTGTGAAGTGAATGCCTTGACCTCACAGTCATGCCCGTGCATGTTCTTTACCCTTTATCTTTTACTTGTTTCGGTCATTAGATGGCAGCCAAGCTGGGCTCTGCCTTGAGGGGCTTAGTCAAATGACTTGACCCCAGTACATATTTTTTAAAAGTCTGGTATTCATTGTGTTAGTTCTCTTTTGCTGAACCACTAAGTTACCCAGATGTAAACAGATCAACAGTTGCCAAGCAGTGGTGGGGGACAAACACTAACAGAAGGATGTGTGTTTATGTATGTAACCAGTATTAACCAGTTGTAACTAGCATTAAACTCTATGATATTGGTAACTTATCTTCTTCCTTGTCATATATCATCATCATCATCGTTTAACGTCCGCTTTCCATGCTAGCATGGGTTGGACGATTTGACTGAGGACTGGCGAACCAGATGGCTGCATTAGGCTCCAATCTGATCTGGCAGAGTTTCTACACCTGGATGCCCTTCCTAACGCCAACCACTCCGAGAGTGTAGTGGGTGCTTTTTACGTGCCATGGGCACGAGCGCCAGTCAGGCGGTGCTGGCAACGATCTCGCTCGAATGTTTTGTTCACCTGCCACCAGCACAAGTGCCAGTAAGGCGATGCTGGTAACGATCACGCTCAAATGATGCTTTTTACGTGCCACCAGCACAGAAGCCAGACCACTGGTCTGGCAGTGATCCCGCTCGGATGGTGTTGTTAGCACGCCACTGGCACGGGTACCAGTCATTGAATTCGGTTCAGTTTCGATTTCACTTGTCCCAACAGGTCTTTGCAAGCAGAGTTTAGCGTCCAATGAAGGAAGGTTGGCATGGGTGCCAGTCGTCGAATTTGGTTCGATTTCGATACATATATATATCCTGATATGTGTGTGTGTACATGTGCATGTAGATAAACAGACACACCATTAAACAAATGTAGGAAATGCGAAATTACTTCTGCCTTAAATTTTGGTCTCCTTCTTAAAAAAAATAAAAGGAAAACGACTGTTTTTGGCATTGGTCGAACATGAAACTTGGAATGTTGTAAGAACATTTTTCTGAATACCCAGAAAATATATTAATCAATACCCAAATATATTTAGTTCACATCAGCCATATAATTTGAGTTTGTTTTCTTTTTCATGCACTGATATCAGAAATCGTTCCTCTAGAGCAGTGATTCTCAACCATTTTTTGTCTATGGACCCCTTTGATTCCTGTTTTATTCAGATGGATCCTTATAACCAGTTGATGTTTAAAAATTTGTGGCGATGAGCTGGCAGAAATGCTTAGCGGTATTTCGTCTGTCTTTATGTTCTGAGTTCAAATTCCGCCGAGGTCGACTTTGCCTTTCATCCTTTCGGGGTCGATAAATTAAGTACCAGTTGTGTACTAGAGTCGATCTAATCGACAGGTTCCATCCCCCAAAATTTCAGGCCTTGTGCCTAGAATAGAAAAGATTATTATTATTATTATTTAATGTGGCCTGTAAAAACACCAAGCACACTCTGTTAAGTAGTTGGCATTAGGAAGATCATCCAGCCGTAGAAGCTATGCTACAGCAGACAATCTGAGTCTGGAGAGCTTGCTAGCCAGCTTCATGTCAAACTGTCCAATCCATGCCAGCTTGGAAAGCAGACATTAAACGTTGACGATGATGATTATTATTAGAAATTATATAAAAGATAGCTAAAATATTTTGTAGAAGTATACCCAGTTTATTGCAGATAAATTTTAGCAACAAAATCTTACATGGATCCCTGTTGAGAACCTCTGTTCTAGAGGGCAGGAAAATGTACATCGATAGTACTTTTTATGGTGGTGGAGGGATTCTGGCACTGGTATTCATTGTATTGAGTTCATGTATAGGTATTTTATTATGTAATTAATCACATTACGTTATAATCTTATTGAAGTATTTCCATGACTTGGAAAACCAATGCAAATAACATATTTTCTTTGTAGTGTACATGTTTTAGAAGTTTGGCATTTAGAAGATTAAAGTTTTGCTGAAAATGAAAGATTTCAGAAATGAATTATATTATTCCATTAAGGATTTATTATTATTATTATTATTATTATCATCATCATCATCATCATTATCATCTTTCAATTCTGTTTCCATTTCTTGCCGAGTGTCTTCCTCACACCTAGGGCAGAGAAACGTACTGTATACATTGGTAGACAGTACATCTCTCTGCCCTAGGTGTCAGGAAGACAAGCCAACAGGATTGTTACTGTACCAGACAAAACACCCAGCAACGCTTTCTCTGGCTTTTTATGTTCTGAGTTCAAATGCCGCCGTGGTTGACTTTACCTTTCAGGGTTGGTAAATTAAGTACCAGTCAAGTACTGGGGTGATATGATCGACTTTCCCCCTCCTCCAAAATTTCAGGCCTTGTGCTTTTAGTAAAAAGGATTATTATTATTCTTAATATTAAGACAGCAAGCTGATAGAATTGTTACTGTGCTGGACAAAACAGCCAGCAGCATTTTTTCTGGCTCTTTACATTCTGAGTTCAAATGCCACTAAGGTTGACTTTGACTTTCATCCTTTTGAGGTCAATAAAATAAGTACCAGTTGAGCACTGCAGTCAGTGTAAATGACTTATCTCTCTCTCACCTCTCTCCCCGCTTAAAATTGCTAGCCTTGTGTCAAAATTTGTATCCATTATTATGAAGGTAGCAAGGTTTCAGAATTGTTATAGCATTGGAGAAAATGCTATCCTTACATACTGAGTTCAAATGCCACCAGGGGTAACTTAACCTTTCATCCTTTCAGTTTTTGAGTACTGGGGATCTCCAATCCTCACAAAAAAAATTGCTGGTCTTGTACCAAAATTTGAAACCATTATTATTGTTGTTATTATTATTATTATTAATCTACTTGACTCAAGATTGGCCTTATTCCTGGTTTTATGCAGGTAGCAGCTTACTATCTGTAACCTTAGAATTCCACAATCTTTCAATAATCTTTCAAGTGCTCAAAACCCTTCTGATAATCTTGCCTGTTCCTAAGAGGCAAACTTTCTGTAGAAGCTCTACAAGACATTCCATTCCAATGTTTTTCAACCATTTGTCTATTATTATTATTATTATTATTATTATTATTATTATTATTATTATTAATAATAATGATTTCAAATTTTGGCACAAGGCCAACAATTTTGAGAGAAGGAGTAAGTTGGTTACATTGACCCCAGTGTTCTACTGGTATTTATTTTATTGACCCTGAAAGAGAGGAATGGTAAAGTCAGTCTTGATGGAATTGAAACTCAGAAGAATATGAAGATAAATAAAATGTTGCTGAGCATTTTGCCTGGCTTGCTAACCATTCTGGCAGCTTGCCACCTTAATAATAATAATGATAATAATTGCGATTAACCAGGCATTTCCCCCAGAGTATCAAACTGGAGATACACTATTTAAAGAGTGTAATATTAGGTAACAGTGTCCACAATGGATACTAGTCTGTTTAACCCTTTCATTATGTATTTATTTTGAGATGTTCTATGTTTCCTTCAATTACTTTAAATATAACAAAGAATTTAGTAAAATAACTTAGTTATTATTAAGCTAGTGTTAGGAACATAAATTGTGACTAAGGTTTGGTAGAAGATTTTAATTCAAAACTTATGAAAACAAGACATTTGTACTCAGAGCCAGAGCTGGTTTCAGCCGGAATGGTAACGAAAGCGTTAATCTCTGCTTTTACTTCCCTACTATATTCAACGTCCCTCCCTGCATCTCTCCTTTTTCTTTTTTTTATCTACTCAGACTCACTAAATAACTTTTCTATAGTCATCTGTGTTCTAATTTTTTTAATTTTCTAAAGTTTCAAAACAATTACTTTTATTTCATTCAAAAAGGAAAATCCTGCAAACAATATGGGTTTCGCTTTCCCCCAGGAATGAAAACAAAGGTGTAATTCAAACATACCACCAAGAAATAAATAAATAAATGAGAATAGGCTATAAATAAATAAATAGATAAATAAATAAATGTATAAATAGACTTGTAATTCAGTTTAAATTTAAGTGTTCACAGCTTACAAATGAGAAAATCTCAAGTTTCGTATGAGAATGGTGACAAATTCTAAGAGATACTTTTAACTACAAACCCCTCTTGATCTCAACTATGATGTTGAGTAAAAATAAGAATGTTTTAATTGTAAGGTTTCTCTGTAATCCCATATGCCTAAATAGCTTCTTGATAACTTCTCCGTTGGCTCATCTTAAGCTTCTCAAATAGAATTTACAATTATTATACACTCTGATGAAAAAACCTGATACATAATCTCTCTCTCTCTTTCTCTTCTTTTTTTTGTTTTTATTTTTTCTCCCTTTCCCCCCCTCTCTCTCCCACTCATTTTCCTCAGGTTAGTTTATAAAGTGATATTATCAACAAAAGATGGAACAGCAATATATTTTTCCCAGGCCAATTTATAGCGGTTTATGTATATATTTTTTTCACAGTTAGATGGGGGGGAAAAATAAAAAATAAATACAAAACAAAGCACTTTTTAAAGGTTAGAACTTAAATAGTTAAGTATTTTATAATAGCCAGTAAACAGCACATTTTAAAAAGTAGCTTTAAAAAAATTCTTTTGATGATTGTTTTAAAAAAACATATTTGGATTGTATTTTTGCTTCTATATTAATTCTGTGTCTGTCTATCTATCTATCTATCTATCTGTCTGTCTGTCTGTCTGTCTATCACATACATACATACACTTACAACTTAGATAAATGAGAGTAATGGATAATAAAAATCGATTCAACTTTGATTGCATAAAAATTGGGACTAAAATTTCTTCTCAATCTATAAAACAACAATGTATTTACTTTCATGTTTGAAGTTTCCATTTGTTGGAAGTCTCCATAGTGGTGGTGTAGGACCCATGACAAGGTTAAATATGTCACACAGTTACAAAAATACGTCTATTTTGTACCATCAGTAGTATGACCATCACAAAACCGTAACATTGTAAAGAATGTGGTGTTTCTCTGCAGTGTACGGTTTTATTCTCATCTCTCCATCTACAGGTATAGGGGCAGGCATGGGGTCTGCTTGAGGAGCTCTCTTGGTAGCCTTGTAGTTTGGGGTCCTACTGCACAGCACCTTAGGCAAGTGTCTTTTACTGTAACCCTTGGCTGATCATTGCCTTGTGCTGGACAAAACACAGGAAACGGTGTGGAAGCCTGTGTGTGTGTGTGTATATATATATATATATATATATATATATATATATATTGGGTCATCCCATAAATAATGCGTTTTTATTACGCTTTTATTTTTCAAAATTAAGATAAAGTTTTTTTTTTTTTTTCTAATCTAAAATATACTGTCCTTCATTTTCTACAATGCTCTTCCATCTATCTGGTAGACTTGCCCCTCTTCCAAAATTCACTTCTCCATGATGAAAAATACACTTCCGGTACTGTTCTGACCTTGTCTACAGAATTCATATTTTTTCCGTCCAAATGATTTTGAAGACTGCAGAATAAATGATAATCAGATGAGGCAATGTCTGGTGAATATGGTGGGTGGGACATAGTTTCTCATTTAAACTGCTCCAGCCTTTGGAATGTCATCCTCACTGTATGTGGCCGAGCATTATCCTGTTGGAAGAACACCTTTTGTCTTGAAACCAAAGATGGTCGTTTTTCTTCTAGCACTG
The DNA here is from genome assembly GCF_046866305.1 of Octopus bimaculoides. Lineage (NCBI taxonomy): Eukaryota > Metazoa > Mollusca > Cephalopoda > Octopoda > Octopodidae > Octopus > Octopus bimaculoides. The sequence continues at coordinate 127,695,059 of NC_142929.1, read as the reverse complement.
ACTTAAGCCGCTCAAGCTGCTTGCAGTAGATCTCCTTTGTTATTGTTTGGTTTGGGTTTAAAAGTTCAAAGTGGACTAAACCTTTCATACCCCACCAAACAGATAACAGCACCTTACATGCCTGAAGATCTTTAGCCTGTTTCTCCTTTCCCTACCCACTGTCTTCGGTGCTTGACATTTTTATAGAGAACCCATTTCTCATCACCAGTCACTATTCGGTCCAAAAAAGGTTCATTTGTGAGACACGACAGCAAAGAAGAAAACACATTCACTCTCTGCGCACGATTAGACTCGGAAAGTTTGTGAGGAACTCATTGACCCAATTTGCTGACTTTTCTGATGACATGCAGGTATCAGTGGTTGAATGTCCAAATTCAAGCTTCTCTGCTAGTTCTTCAACAGTCATGGGTTTGCAGGACATTATTGTCAAGCTCTACAGATCTTTCAGGATGAGGCTCATCTTCTAAGCTGTAGTTTCCGGCTCGGAATTTCTGGAACCACCATTGACACTGGATAACACTTATTGTCCAATCCCCATTGCACTTTCTGTTGTGTCGTTGCCTTTATTGAACTCATAAAACAAAATATGCCGAATGTGCTCCTTTGTCACTTCCATTATAACTTTGAAAAAAATAACTGTTAAAATCGAACTGCACTCTTCAAAACTTGCACTAAGAATAAGTACAAGGTAAAATTACCACCTGCTTTTATAGCAAGTTGATGCAGGTAGTTTATCCCATCCCCCTCCGACTTTTAGTTCATGCAATTGAAAAAACATTATTTATGGGATGTGTGTGTGTATGTGTTTGTAAAAATATATAGAAATGGCTTTTCTGATAATTTTTCCACTTTAATAATTAGGTGTTTGCCTTTTGTAAACACCTAAAAGCTTATAAACATCTAATTATTAAAGTGGAAAAATTACCAGAAAAGCCATTTTTATTCATTTTTTTCAAATATATAATACTGTACCAGCCTTTCTACTCCTTATTCTACTATATATATATATATATATATATATATATATATATCATTTACATTTGTTTTCCATGCTGGTAAGCCAGAGAACTGCGCCAAGCTTCACTGTCTGCTTTGGCATGGTTTTTACGGCCGGGTGCCAACCACTTTACAGAGTGTATTGGGTGCTTTTTATGTGGCATCAACACCAGCAAAGCCACCAAATAACTTGCAAAACAAAACTCCCACAACTGAGAGAGGGAGTGGTATTGAAGGAGGTGGTGTTTTACCAGGGGATGAGGTTAGAGAAGGACAGGGACAAAAACTGATGTAGAGGAGATATATGGTAACCTCAGGGTAACCATTTAGGAGAGAGAGAGAAAACGTTTTCCCTATTGCTTGACAGCTGGTGTTGGTTTGTTCCTGTGACTTAGTGGTTCAGCAAAAGAGACTGATAGAACAAGTAGCAGGGTCAATCTGTTTAACCCTTTAGCATTTAAACCGGCCATATCCAACCAAAAGTATTTTGCCTATTCTATGTTCAAACTGGCCAGATCTGGTCTCTCACACCAACCCTACAATATCGTTTTAAAAATTAACAGCTACCTCATCAAAATCTCATAGCTACGAGATAATGCTTGATTAGTTCAAAACAATGTGGATAAAAAAGCATTAATTATGGCAGAATAATGTGAACACTAAAGGGTTAAATAATACCCTTTAAAGTGGTGCCCCAGTATGGCCACATTCCAGTGACTGAAACAACTAAAAAAATGTTTTAAAAAGGCAAAGATATATGCAAATAATATAGGGAAGATATGAAGCTAATTGACTAACACACACACACACACACACACACACACACACACACACACACACACACACACACACACACACACACACACACACACACACACACACACACACATATATTATATCAATCATCTTTCTGGGTTTTTTTTTAAATTATAGGAATTTTCTTTACTGAAGAATAATTAATGAAAATGACAAAAAAAAAAAAAAGAAATCTGGTTTTTTTAAAAAAATTTTTATTATTATTATTATTTTGCTTATTATTTCAGTTGATTATTATCAATGCTTCTGCTCTGTTCAGTCGTTTGTTGAGATTATGCAACACTTTGCTCTGGCTTTTTCCAAAATATTTATTTTTCAGTGAGTTGTTTTCAATTTGTTGATCTGATTTTGATTTGTTGTCAGCAGCCATTTATGTTTCCAATATTTTAGATTAAATTTATTTGCTTTATTTTTTTCTTCTTCCAAGTCCATTCCATAAGGAAATAATTGATCCTTTAAAATTACTTAAATAAAACATGAGTGAATTAAAAGTGAAATTCTGATTTATCAATAAACTATTGGTTTTAAACCATTGCCAATTTTTAAACTACCCATTATTACTTGCTGTTGTTGTTGTTGTTTAACCCCAGGTCAGTTTCAGTCATAGGCACTCCAGGTTATCTTGTCTTATTCTCAGACAATGTATCTAATGTTATATTATACACTGTCTTTCCATTATATTTAAATAATATTGTGGCATCAGAGAGACAGGCTGTTATTTTTAGCAGGTTCAACAACCATATAGTGGCTCCTTCATTGGCTTGCATATTGCATTTCAGTTTTGGGGGAGGTAGTTGTGTTCAGTCCTTGAAGGTTTAATAATAATAATGACGGACTCTCCCGTCAACCTGCACAATGATTTGTTTATAGTGATCAAATGTATGTGCCATGCATTAGCTCACTTCCTCCATCAAGTCAACATTGCCTGAACAGGTGCATGGTGTGCCACATGTTAGGTGTCTAAGTGATTGCAGAGTAACATGAGATGAAGTGTTTTGCCCAAGAACACAATGCACCACCCAGTCTAAGAATTGAAACCACAATCTTCTGATTGTGAGTGCAACACTCTAACCACCAGGCCATGTGTCCTCATATGATATAATAATAATAATAATAATAATAATATTTTCTACTGGAAGCACAAGGCCTCAAATTTTGGAAGGGGTTAAGTCAATTACATCGACCCCAGTGCATAACTGGTGCTAATTTTATCAACCCCAAAAGGATGAAAGGCAAAGTTGTACTCAGCAGAATTTGAACTCAGAACGTAATGGCAGACGAAATACTGTTAAGCATTTCACCTAGCATGCTAACGATTCTGCCAACTTGCTGCCTTATATAATAATAATAATAATCCTTCCTGTTATAAGTACAAGGCCTGATATTTTGGGAGAGGAGACCAGTCGATTGCATTGACCCCAGTATTTCACTGGTACTTAATTTATCAACCTTTAAAGGATGAAAGGTAAAGTTGATCCAGGCAGAATTTGAACTCAGAATGTAAAGACAGGTGAAATACCACAAATAGAACTGAAGTTAAATTTACATTTGTTTTCTCAGAAATGAGTTTTTGATCTCTTTAAGACCTCTCTAACAATTTCTGAACAGATAAGGTACTCGGTGAGATAAAACCACTTCAAATTTTGTTAAGAAGCTACTGGCATAATTGAAAAGAAGTTAATTAGCAAGAGATTTATTAAACTTATTCAAGAATGAAGATAGACTGTGAATTTATAATTATTGTTTGAAATATATATTAAACTGATTAAAATGGTTAAAAAATTACTAAGCAAGCAATACTTTGTTATTTATTTTTTGTTATCTTGTACAAGATACAAGGGAAAAGTTTTAATCAGTGTGCCAGTTATCTGTTAATTAAACCTTTTAGCATTTTTAAAAAATTTTTGTTAAAACTGACCAGATCTGGCCTCTCACACCTCTCTTACAATGCCATTCTAAATATAAAGCAACCACATCATCAATATCCCAGAGCTATGAGATGATGCATGATTAAGAATAATCTCAATAAATAAGCATTAGATTTGCCAGAGTAATCTGAATACTTAAAGAGTTAAGAAGTTTAACCAATGAGGCAGTTAAAATATGCCAGTCTCATAACCAGTAGGGAAGTTCAGCAGGTTTTTATGTCCTACTCCCATTTTATGCAAATATAATTACCTAATTTTAATTTTGCATTTTCCCCAAATTGAATGGCTTTTAGAGGATTTCATATTAATTATTAAAACCACTCCCTTCAGTTGAAATCATGACTACACCCATGTAAGTTGACATGGAACCACTATGTTAACTTATAGCTATTAGGTATTCAAAATATTAATTCATCTTATGTTCATAATGTCCTTTTAAATGAAATTCAAATATCTCACAAATGAAATGCATTTTCATTTCTCAGGACTATTAATTAAACAAAAAAGTTTTGAACTTAGCATTCATTAGGTGGCACTGTGGCTGTGTGGTAAGAAGCTTGCTTCCTAACCACAGGGCACCTTGGGCAATTGTCTTCTACTATAGCCTCAAACCAACCAAAGCCTTGTCAGTGGATTTGGTAGATGAAAACTGAAAGAAGACCATCATATATATATATATATATATATATATATATATATATATATATATATATATATATACATATATACATGTGTGTGTGAGTGTGTGTTTATGTCTCTGTAACTTAGTGGTTCAGCAAAAGGAACTGATAAAATAAGTACCAGGCTTTGAAAAAAAATTTATTGGGATCAATTTGTTTGATTAAAATTCTTGAAGGTGATGCCCCAGCATGGCTGCAGTCTAATGACTGAAACTAGTAAAAGGTAAAGACACTTGTGTAAATTCACATGGAACCACTATATTATTTAACTTAGAGCTAAAAGTATTATTAGGTATTTATAATATTGATTCCCCTTACGTTCATAATGCGCTTCTGAATGAAATTCAAATACCACACAAGCAAAATGAATTTTCAATTCTCAAGACTTAACAGATATTAATTAAACAAAGAAGTTTTGAACTTTGTACTCATTAGTCAACAAGCAATTAACCCTTCTTTGTAATATGGGATTTCAGGCAACAGAGTTGTTACAGAAGCACTTCAAGACTGTTTTGTTTGTTGACTGAATGTGTTTTGTTTTGATTGAAATCAACAAACTGATACACATAAAGCAACTAGTTCCAAATTGTCCATTTAAAAATTTATCGGGATTCAAAATACAATTTAAAATTTTTATATTTGTATTCTCTTCGTATGTTCCCAAAGATAATATTCTTTCTTTCTTTATTATCTATTTATCTAAAGTTACTTATTGTATGAAATCTTTCTCCTTCATATTACACTAATCTCTGTCATCACTACATAAATGTTTAAGCCTATAGGTCTTCACACAAAAAACAGGAAAAACTATAGAATGGATTTTCGGAAATTTTGATGGTAAAGTGTTCAGTTCTTTGACTGATTTGTGCTGGTGGATTGCTTGATTGTGGAAAATAACAAAATATTAGTGCTATGCAATGTTTAGGCTTAAGCAAAGTTTAGGTTAGTTAAAATATGTTTCTGACATATTTCAACTGCTAAAAGGCAAATTCAATGCATTTACCATGGAGAAAATATTTCTCTTATGGTAAAAAAAAAGTGTGAAAACACTCCACTAGTTCATGTTGCCATCTATCAAGACTCTCAGACACCAATGTTTCAAGCTAGTTAGCCTTTATCAATAGGAGGTACATAAGAAATATTTTCTCTTCTGCAACTGCAGTGAATTCGCCTTTTAGCAGTTGATCTCTCTCTCTCTCTCTCTCTCTCTCTCTCTCTCTCTCTCTCTCTCTCTCTCTCTCTCTCTCTCCTCTCTCTCTCTCTCTCTCTCTCTCTCTCTCTCTCCCTCCCCCTCCCCCTCTCTCCCCTCTCTCTCTCTCTCTCTCTCTCTCTCTCTCTTTCTCTCTCTCTCTCTCTCTCTCTCTCTCTCTCTCTCTCAATGGAATTTGAAGTAGATAAAAGTTTGGGATTTGGGCAGCTTTTGACTTTTCCCCGCCCAAGGAGTTTTGAAAGAAAAACTCCTTTGTGTTTTTTTAATTCAATATTCTACTCGCTGTTGTCTATAGCCTTAGCTACTTTGGGTTACACCACAGAAAAAAGAAAAGGGAAAAAAAAAGAATTTACTTCATTTCTTTGGAATTTTCTAAATTCACAGAATGTAAACATAAATGTTTTTATGTTTGTTCTGAAGTGAATTTTAAATAATACCAAGGGTGAAAACAGTATCAAATAATAGCAGTACATTACAAAGAAAGAAATATTTGCTGATCTATGCATCTCTCTCTCTCTCAAATACACAACATATTATTTTCATTGTGTGTGTGTTTTATGCATAATCATACGGAAAAGCAATCAGTCATTAACTAAAAATACACTCTATAGGTAGAGTATGAGACTTATTTGTATAAGAAAAAATTAGATAGTGACTTTAAAGTTTCAATAGCCAGCTTTGTCTCTTTCATATACTTGGTAACCTACACAAGAATATTTGATAGGCACATTAAATAAATTGCCTCTCACATCTATCTTGTTTAGGACTGTGGCTTCACTGTACTCGAAAGAGGGGGTACGGTTCTTTTGTTTTGGCCAGTTGCCTAATCATGGATTTATTCACTGTATCATTACTATACTTGATGGCATAATAGAGAGACACAGGCATTATTACTTGTACCCCTGTTTCAGCAGTGCTTATTCACGAATAATGTTTCAAGTGCATTAAAGCATGTAATAATATAGTGAATTTAAAAAAAAAAAAAACATTTTGGGGGAAATTTTTTTTTTTAATGTGCCTTTTTATGGACCATCAAATACTTGTCTCCTCTGTTTTCTTCTTTTTATAACTGAATTTTTACTTTTGAAATAATGGTTCTGAGCTTTCAGGTATTAGATTACTTAACTAACCAAATATCATGAATGAAATTCTACACAGTGCCTCTTATCAACAATTGTAAAACTGTATTTAAAAAGAAAAAGAATTTTCTTTTTTTTTTAGATATTCCCTTTTTTTTCTCAAACTTATATTTTCATCCATTGAATTTATTTTTAATTTTTATGTTTGTTTTTAGCACCTTTGAATTGCATTATACCTTCATTGCTTTACTAGAAGTTTGAAAAGGTAGAAAACCAGCAGTGGTTCATTAATGTCTCATGGATTTCTCTTTTCTTTTTCCTCCTTCCTATCAACAGTCTGCTTAAATGCAAATTCAGAAGGTAACCAAGATTAAACTTCATTAATATAGCTATAAAAGCAGTCTGTGGGTGAAAGATAGTCTTCTATGCTGTTGAAGTTGTTGGGGGTGGGAATAATGGAGGTGGGGGAAGGGGGGAAGCCATTAGCCAAATGTCAACAGTGGAATGACAACTTGTACAGAATATTGGCTTTTTTATTTTATTTTATTTTATTTTATTTATTATTTTCCCTGATATTCTTCAGCTGTCCTCTTCTTCCAACTGTTTCATTCAAGATCTAGTAAACCAGCTGGTAAATAAGTTATCTTTATTGATTGGCTAAGCCATTAACCAACCTAATTCATACTAGAATTATGAATTTAGAGTACAACTTGTACAGAATATTTGCATGTGTGTATTTCCTTCATTAGCTAATTGATTGATCTTTGTTTTAAAATTCCAAGTGGTTTTAAAAAAAAAAAAAATTTTAATCGTAGTGGACAGGTGAAAAAAAAGAACTGAGTGTTAATAAGCTTCCCACATTTAAAACCATATATCTCTGTGAAAATGGCAAGTCTTAAATGTGTCACTTTATTTTATTGTTGCAATCAGGCTCCTGCTGCAAACTCATCTTTGTTTAAACCTTTAATCAAATTATCAAACACTTCTATTTCATCCAGACAAACTGAAATGGATATAAATTTGCTTCCTTTATCATTGTCGCAACTTTGCACATTGTCACACAAGTGCTTGCCACTGTTACATCAATTGCCAAAACCATTGATATTTTTACTGTCAACTAAATATGCGTTCCAGTATATTACATTACACTAACTGACATGCATCACTTTAATGTTTAACTCAGCAACAGTGCTATCCTAATAGAAAGATATTAACTCGTTGTTCTATACTGGAAAAAGACAGACTTTGAGAAATGCAGAAATGAATGCTTTATAAAAGTATCTCTTCAAAGGTGTTTTCCAAAACTTTTACAATATTAGTTGCGTGTGTGTCTGTGGAATATATTCAGTATGTTGTATTATGGCATGAACAGTTGTATGATTAGCCCTCTAGCATTCATCTTATTTTATCAAATGTAATTCTTTATTCACGTTGTTTTAAATTAATCATGCCGGTGGCACGTAAAAGCACCCACTACACTCTCGGAGTGGTTGGGGTTAGGAAGGGTATCCAGCTGTAGAAACTCTGCCAAATCAGATTGGAGCCTGGTGTAGCCATCTGGTTTGACCAGTGCTCAGTCAAATCGTCCAACCCATGCTAGCATGGAAAGCAGACGTTAAATGATGATGATGATGCATTATCTTGTAGCTTTAAGAGTTCAGTGATATGTTTGTTTATTTTTAGAGTGATATTGTTGGGTAGGTGTGAGAGGCCAGATCTGGCTGGTCTGAACATGTAACAAGAAGAATATTGGGATCAGATCTGACCAACAACTTCCTGGTTTTAAGTCCTACATGACACCTTGGGCAAATATCTTCCCGGTAGACCAGTGCTTTGTGAATGAATTTGGTAGGCATTAACTATGGAAGCTCATCATGTATATGAGTGTATGCGTGTGTGTGTGTGTGTGTGTGTGTGTGTGTGTGTGTGTGCATGTCCCTCCTGACAATCAGTATTGGCTTGTTTATCATAGTTTAATGGTTCAGCAAAAGAGATCTCAAGTTCTAGGGTTGATCTGTTTGATTAAGGCCCTTCAAGGCAGGGCCCCAGCTTGGCCACTGTCCAATGAGTGACCCAAGTACAAAATACAAGAGAAATATTGAGAAATATTAATAGAAATGCAATCACAAAAAGCAACAATAAAGTTGATCTTCATGATTCTAAATTTATGTGTGTTTATTTGAACAAACTTTGAATTCAATATACTATGAAATACTTGAATTTTTGTATGAAATTAAAAGATTGGTATAAACAAAGTTGTTTTTTGTGCCACACAATTTTGTTTTATTCTTTTTTTTTTTGGTCAAACTTTTGTTTACTGGCTGTTTAATTCATTGATATTCCAACCATTTTACTATACATACCATTTGCATATGTTAACAAAAATATCTTAACAAACTTGTACTGGTATCTTCAGAATTTTACTGATATATATTGAAGACTTGTGGTAAGGGTGTTGCATTCAGGATTGCAAGATCATGGTTTCAATTCACAGACCAGCAGAATGTTCTGTTCTTGAGCAAAACACTTCATTTCACATTACTCCCATTTAGTGGAGAATGTTGGCCTGTCTTCATAGCCAGTAGGATGACATCATTTGAGGACTACAACAAATGCAAGGAAGCACATTATGACTGACTAGTGGCATACAACCACACTTGATAGTCTGGTCAATGCAGTGATATGTATTCCATCTGACTATTATAAGTGTTGTGTAACATTTTTTGGAATGTAAGCAAATTTTAAGGGCTGTTGGTGTTGAAAGCTTAATTTTCTGTTTAATTAATTGAAGCATCATTAAAAAGAAGCAAAAAGTGGAAAAACTTCTTTTAAATTTGAATAAAATCAAAAAAAAATTTTTTTTGAAAACCATGTTTAATGTATGAGATATATTGTGAGGGTGGAGTAGATTTATATGGAAGGGTTTAATATAATTTACATTCAACAAATTGCATTCTGGAAATGTTAATGAAACCTGGTATTAATTTATTTTTCTCTGTTGTTTCAATTTTACATAGTTTTTGTTTTTCTTCTCTTTTCATTCCAGATTCAACAATGGAATTGATTTCTTCTTCACTCGGTAAGTTTCTGTGTTTGTTTTATCTCACTTGATTCATTGTCAAATGACAGACAGTTGACTTGTTCACTTTTGTGACCAATTCCTCCCTCATTCTAAGGTTTTTAAAAAATATTTTCAAGGATTCAAAAATACAAAGCAATTGTACAGATAAATAAATATTTGTATAGATGCAGGCATGGCTATGTGATTAAGCAGCTTGCTTTACTACCACATGCTTTTGGGTTCAGTCCCACTGCACAGCACCTTGGTCAAATGCCTTCTATTATTGTCCCAGACTCGCCAATGCCTTGTGAATGAATTTGGTAGATGGAACATATGTATATATGTGTATGTCACTACCATTTGGCTACTGATGTCAGTTTGAGTGGTCTGGCAATAGAGATGAATAAAATAAGTACCAGATATAAAAATTAGTACTGAGATCAATTTGTTTGACTAAACATTTCTTGTCAGTACCACAGCATGGCTACAGTCCAATAACCAAAGCAAGAAGGGGCAAAAAATGTATTCTAAGTATCTTTTTCCTTATTCATTAATTTCAAATTCAAACTCAAAACTTTGAATCCTGCCAAATATCACGAAAAAATAACTATATCTCCTTTGTATTAATAGTCCACTAGGGGACATCACATGTATAAGAAATGAGATTTAAGAGAAAATATCTCACTTTATTGGATTGACACCCCTCTCCATATATTCATGAATAAACTAAATATTTACCTTTTAAAGGAGAAATTTGGCTAAACCCTATTAAATGTATAATAAGCAAATCTGTTTGAAATTTTTCCATCAAAAGTATTTGTTGTACTTCTATGCCATAGAACTAAGTAGTTGTCATTAGATTGGGTATCTGGTTATAAAATGCTTGCTTTGCTAAATCAAACAAATATTTAAATATTCACAACTAACCAATTTATGTTAGTTTTATAAAATCTGTAAAAATTGTTTAAAATAATAAAAAGTACTTACCTTTTGAAACGGGTCTTTTTTACTGTTGAGCTAAACTTCTGCTATTTCGGATTTAATGGTAATTGTTATGGCTTTAAGTTTACTTCTTAGTTTTGTATGTAATTTGAAAAAAAAATCCTTCACTTTCTGTGAAACAATTCAGTCAATTTGATACGTTTCTGTGAGCTGTTCATTGAAGGTAAAACTTTAGTTTAAGACTGAGTCTGCAGTGTGCATAAATTGGAAGCTAAACAAATAACCGAAGTAACAGAGTAACACAAATACTATTTTTATCCCCCTGTCCCCACTCCTCTCATAAAGCCTATTATCAGAATAAATTGTCTAAACTCTTGTGTCAAAAACTAAATTTTAACAAAATCACGTGTACACACTTTCCTAGTCTTATTAAATTTCCATCAATAAAAGTATTGAGTAATGCTTCAACCTAATGTTAAATTGTTTTTATAAATAATTTGACATAAGAACACACACACACTTTGTAATAGAAGCAATAAATAGTAAGTTTGACAAATACGGCAGTGAAACACTGCTGTCTTGTGAACGCACTCATTGTAGCCCAACAGAAAATGGAATAAATCATGCTTGGCATTACATTGTGGGACAAGAAAACCAACGCCTAGATTTGACAGGACACAAGTGTCAAAAACATCATAAGACCCATCAAGGAGAGTTGGGTTTGAGTCCCACAGGCAGTCTTTGATTTTTCTGTCATTTGTAGTATTATGTACTTCGAGCTTCACTGTTCCAAAAATAAATATGTACACACACTTGTGTGTATGTCTGTGTCCTTGTCTCAATGTTACATGATAGTTGTAAACAAGTGCTACCATCATACGAATGGTACTGTCCTGTTCCAATCTTGTTTGGAAAAAGATGAGGGTTGACAACAAGAAAGGCATTTGGCCATAGAAAATTTGTCTCAACAAATTCCAACTGACCCATGCAGGCATGGGAAAGTGGGTGTTAAAATGATGATGAAATATATATGTGAACCAATATAATTTCTATTAATCACATATCTTATGATTCACTGTCAGCAAGAATTTTTCTCGCTCAAAATACCTCGTTTATCAGGGTCCATCAGTATTTTAATTGTTATGAGATATCTTGTGATCAAGGCTTAAACTATTGAGGTGTTTTGATCATTACTCTGTCGGTGACCAGAACTAACCCCATGTAGCAAAATCATAGACTTGCCAAGTTAAGTTTCTTGTTACTGTTCTCTCCCATCTTCTTAATTAGATAGTAAATTTATCAACTATACATCAACCAATTAGTGTATATTCTTAATTAATTGTAGAAGTAAGCTGACTAATTGGATAAAGCTTTGATTATTTAATGCTTTTTCATTCATGTCATATATCTTAAAACCTGTTAAGATATCCTATGACAGTTAAAAGTGCAAAATAAGTCTTAAGGATTAAAGGTTTTGTGGCAGTCTTATTTAATTTTCTTTTCAAACAGTTGATAGTGTATTTTATCAATGTTCCCAGCCTTAAACAGATTAATGGTTTTTAAATTTGACAAATCTTGTAGCAATGTAAGCACCGTTATAAACACTAAGATAAGAGATCTCTGTCTTAAAATAACACATAACTGCCAGGCAATCTTCTTGCCTTAGTTTATTTATACAGGAGATGTAATAGACGTAGTGGGGAGGAATCCCATTTTCTATCAATCAGACAACACTCGACAATCTGTGAGAGGAAATATTTAAAAAACAAAAGAAACTGTCCCATAATGTAATGAGTTGTCAAGAAACCATTGAAGATGTTGTCTTTGGGTTGGGAATCTGGGCCTGTAATTATGGCCAAAGCTTTCCTTGCGTAATTTTATTATACTGCAGTACTGTGTTCAACTCGTGCTGAAGACTGCACTGAAAAACTAGCAAAATATTTTTAGGCACAGGAGTGGCTGTGTGGTAAGTAGCTTGCTTACCAATCACATGGTTCTGGGGTCAGTCCCACTGCGTGGCACCTTGGGCAAGTGTTTTCTACTATAGCCTCGGGCCGACCAAAGCCTTGTGAGTGGATTTGGTAGACGGAAACTGAAAGAAGCCCGTTGTATATATATGTGGTGCTCCAGCATGGCCGCAGTCAAATGACTGAAACAAATAAAGGAGTAAAGAGAGTATGGTGTTCACCCCTGCTTATATACTCTACCTAGTTACAGCTAAGTAGACTGGGCTGTTAAGTGCCTTGTTTGTTGATACATCAAACTTGTAGTGTTAAGAGAATAAGGACTATTGGCTTCTCAGCTTATTGTCCTGTTCCCTATTTATTTGACGATTTATGCTGTAAACTTGTACACCATCTAAGAGATTAGTTTCCCATAAAGCAGAAATCAAAATGAAATACCAATCGCATTAATTTTCATGTTTTACAATGTATCAAGTTACAAATTATCTAGTTCATGAAGTTTATCTAAATTTTCGATATTTATATTATGAATGAAAATATTTCATACAGCTTAGGTCTAATAACTTGACTGTTTAACTGTATTTAACTTTAATTCATTGTAAAAATAAAATATCATGTTGGTTTTATTTACTGTTTTCTGAAGCATTACTAGATAGTGCAAACTTGATTAATATATAACATATGGCTTTAGCAAGTTTTGGTTGTGTGATTTCATAAAATTTCAACTAAACAGTTCCTGATTTTTTTTTTTAATTCCCAGTTTCCTCTTATAAGTTTCATGTTGCAAATTGAAGAATTTATTGTAAATCCAAACTCTTAGAGTTCTTTCCCATCAAGACAGAGCTCAATTATACTGGTTACGTACATATGTAAGAAATAAATCCTACACATTGAAGTTAAATGGCCAAGTGAATAATATATTAGACTACCAGCTCATAAGCCTTGAGTTCATTTTCATTGTGAGCAGTTTGTTGTATCTCAAAGGAAAGACTCTAAATTTCATATACAGTACTAAACCTATTGGCATGTTAGCTGTAATAATGTTTGAATCCTACTTTAACCATATTGAAATTTATTTCTTGACTATTTCCCACCATGAAACTGAAGCTAATATTCTTTTAAACCTATCAAGAAGACTTTAGATGCATTAACACGACTGTTTGTATTTTCTAAAGAGACTATTTTAAAAGCCATGTTAAATCATTGTAGTCTATAATGAACGTTGTGTAAATACTTCTGCTGTTAACAACATTATAGAACAAAGCCTGGAAATATTTTCTTTCATTGAATTCATTTATATTCTCTGTGTTCCCCCACCACCACAAATTTCCAAATTACACTACAAAATGGTTTATTCTGAATTGTGTGAGACCATGGGCATGTGTCTTCTACTATAATCTTGACATGACTAATGCCTTGTGAGTAGATGGAAACTATACAGAAAGGCAACGATCTGGCAGAAACGTTAGCATGCTGGGCGAAATGCTTAGTGGTATTTCATCTGCCGTTACGTTCTGAGTTCAAATTCTGCCAAGAACGACTTTGCCTTTCATCCTTTTGGGGTCGATGAATTAAGTACCAGTTACGCACTGGGGTCAATGTAATTGACTTAATCCCTTTGTTTGACCCTCTATGTTTAGCCCCTTGTGGGCAATAAAGAAATAAAGGAAATTATACAGAAACCTATTAAAATGTGGATGTGTGTGCGTGTGAAATTGTCATTTCTGCACAATATTGTTTGAGCAAAGAAATGAATGTGTTTTACATTCCTGGTGAATGTTATGTTCTGTACCTTCTGCATGTTTGAAGTTTAGGGGAATAATAAATAATAAATAATTAAAAAGAAAAAAGAGAAAAAAACTTGTAAATTGAGTAAGGGTTGGCAACATAAGGGTATCTGGCAATAAAATACTGCTTCGAATAAGTATCCATCCAACCTATGTCAGCACAAAAAATGGATATAGAGCTGAACAAAAAAAAAAAAATGAATAAATGTATGATACTTATACAGATGGTGAAGGCACATGGCTCAGTGGTTAGAGCATTGGGCTCACAATCATGAGGTAGTGAGTTTGATTCCTGGACCTGGCTGTGTGTTGTACTCTTGAGCAAGACACTTCATTTGACATTGTTCCAGTTCACTCAACTGTAGAAATGAGTTGCAACATCACTGGTGCCGAGCTGTATCTGCCTTTGCTTTTCCCTTGGATAACATCAATGGCATGGAGAGGGGAAGCTGGTATGCATGGGCGACTGCATAAACAACCTTGCCTGGACTGGTGCCTAGGCGGGGAACTTTCTAAGTGCAATCCCATAGTCATTCATGACCGAAGGGGTTCTTTACCTTTTACTTATACAGATACATATCAGAACTGGGCATGCTCTAAATAGAGCATGCCCAGTTCTGATATTATCTTAGACTCAACTAATTCAAACTAATCCTTCAGTTGTTAGAACTGCATGTTCTCTGAGGTCGATAACACCCAAATGGTTTTGGAGTAAGGCAAGAAATACATCTCTTATGATAAAGAAATAATTTTCTGTCCTTTGTTGTGTGTTTATAATTTTTCATAGTCATTCAAATAAGATGTTGCTAACAAATATAGAAAAGTTGTATGTGTGTGTGTAGATTGTGTAGTTAATTTTTTTTTAAAATAATTTCATAAAAATAACTGCACATTTACTAATAGCAGGACAGTGGGAAGAGTTGAGTCAAATTTATTATAGAATTAGTTTTGACTGAGATTTCAAGTTTCGCCTGATGGCTTATTCAACCAGTAGTTGAGTAAACCCTCAGTTATAACTTGAAGTCCTAGCCAAGTCTATGTAAACACAATCACACATACTCACTCCTCCATATTTGTTGTCTTAATTATGTAGGTCATCATCATCATTTAATGTCTGTTTTCCATGGGTTGGATGGTTTGACAGGAGCTGGCAAGCCAGAAGACTACACCAGGCTTCACTGTCTTGGTATGGGTTTTACAGCTAGATTCTCTTCTTAATGCCAACTACCTTGCAATACATTGGTATAAATATATAGTTAAGACATCGGGTTTTCTTTTATTCACACACACACACACACACACACACACACACGCACACACACACACACACACACACACACAGTGATGGAAGAGCGAGGGTTCGACCTATACTACCATGGAACATGGATGTTATATAGTAAACAAACTTTGATGTCTTAATTAAATGGGATAAAATAGACTTTATCTTTATTCTTTCTTTCTTCTGAATTTATATGACAGCTCTGATCATGAAATTGCCCAGTTAGCGGCTACACTTAACTGAATCTAATAAAAGGGGTGGTGGAGAAAATTGGCAATAGATAGGGTGTAAATATCTGCCATTTCCTAGTTCCTTGCTTAATTAATGTGTTGCTAATCTCTTAATTTATGAAATATGTTCAGGAAATTTCTTTTTTTCTTTTTCTTTTATTTTAAATGAATTTTTCGTAATTTTTTAAATTTTTATTTGCTCAGATTTTAAGCATATTTATTGGTGTTTGTAAAAAAAAAAAAAATGAAATAGAATAAAATAAAGAGAAATGTGTAGGTTCCAGAGAGATCTTAGTTACATGTGAAATTAGTGTAGTTAATTTGTCTGCAACATAACTTATAAGTCAATAAATCTAGCTATTATAACAATACTTTTATCAAAGTTGTGATTGAATGCTTGTTAACACTTTAATCTTTGCAACTTGTCAAGATTATTGTAAGCAGTCATGTACTCCCCCCCCCCCACCTTAATTGTTAAAGAAGAGAGTGGGTGAGTAGTGTGTGGGAATGAAATATAATCCAATTAGGTTCTTGTTTTTTTTTTTATTTATTTTAGTTTATTTTTGTGATAAAAGGAATTATGCTCTTATGTTTTATTGATATTTAATTTGAAGAGGAAATGATTCTGATAAGTGTTTGACTACATCTTAATTCAGAGGTATATGCTGTAGAGCAGTTGTAAGTCTCTTTGCTGCTAGGCAAATGAGATGAGAAGCTATAGATATACCACTTACGGGGATATTTAGAAAAATAAAGGATATCCTGAAACAGGAAATAGTTGGATGTCTGTACTTGATTTAGATGATGATAGTAATGTTTTGTGATGAGGTGGTTAGTGTACCTGTTTTACATGTAGAAAGCTGTGTGATTTACATTTGCCAAAACCTGTGACATGTTTTAAACTCCTTTCATAATAGTGTGCTTTCATGACCACTACTAACTGGATGGAACCAGCCAAAAAGTAGAGTTTTGTATTATTGTGATTATTATTATTATATTATTAGTAGTAGTAATATTATTATCATCACCAAGGCAGTGAGCTGGTAGAAATGTTAGCATGCAAGACAAAATGCTTAGCATTTCTGCTGGCTTTTACATTTTGAGATCAAATTCCACCAATATCAACCTTGCCTTTCACCCCTTTCGGAAGGCACTTATTTGCCCCCCCCCCCCCTTTTTTTGCCAAACTGCTAAGTTACGAGAATATAAGCAAGCCAACACTGGTTAACTATTTAGTAGAACGTAGTTTCAATCTACAGGCCGCTGTGTTATGAGCCCAGCATGCTCACTCCGTGCTGTTCCAAAGTCCCCGCTTCCTTGTGTGTCTAAAAGGAAAGGAAGAAACTTTGAAGCTTAAATATTCTAAACTTTAGGGATCTCTTAAAAGCCCAATCTACATTTGTTGTCTAGATAGAAATCTCATTAAAAGACTGTTTGGGCCCAAATCCTCATTCTTGATTAAAACCGTTACAAATAATTTAATCTTTTCACTGCGAGTCATCAGTTTTATTGTGTTAAAGAAATTATCTGTTTTGATTGGAATACTCTTTGGAAAATTTACTAATTTAGACATAGGCGCAGGAATGGCTGTGTGGTAAGTAGCTTGCTTACCAACCACATGGTTCCGGGTTCAGTCCCACTGCATGACACCTTGGGCAAGTGTCTTTTACTACAGCCTTGGGCCAGCTGAAGCCTTGTGAGTGGATTTGGTAGATGGAAACCAAAGAAAGCCCGTTATATATATATGTGTGTGTGTGTGTTTATCCTCCCAACATCGCTTGACAACTGATGCTGGTGTGTTTGCATCCCTGTAACTTAATGGTTCGGCAAAAGAAACCGATAGAATAAGTACTAGGCTTACAAAGAATAAGCTCTGGGATCAATTTGCTCAACTAAAGGTGGTGCTCCAACATGGCCACAGTCAAATGACCAAAACAAATAAAAGAAAAAAAGAAAAGAAAATTCATTCATCTTGTATACAGTGACAGAAACTTTCTAAAAATTGCATTGAACCTTATTACAAAGTTGTTCTTGTGGTAGCCATGTATTTTTATTGATATCATCATCATCATCGTCGTTTAACGTCTGCTTTCCATGCTAGCATGGATTGGACGATTTGACTGAGGACTGGTGAAACCAGATGGCTGCACCAGGCTCCAATCTGATTTGGCAGAATTTCTACAGCTGGATGCCCTTCCTAACGCCAACCACTCCGAGAGTGTAGTGGGTGCTTTTATGTGTCACCTGCACGAAGGCCAGTCAGGCAGTACTGGCAACGGCCACGCTCAAAATAGTGTATTTTATGTGCCACCTGCACATTTATGAAAATAAACACTTACAGATCAGGTGTGGCTGTGTGGTTATTAAGAAGTTCACTTTGCAACCACATTTCAGGTTCTGTCTCACTGCGCAGTACCTTGGGCAAGTACCTTCTATGATAGCCTTGTGAATGAATTCAGTGAACAGAAACTATGTGGACCACCTTATATATATATACATGTATGTGTTTGTGTTTGTTCCCCACCATCCACTTGACAACTGGTGTTAGTTTGTTTACATTTCTATGATGTAGTAGTTCGGCCAAAGTGGCTGACAGAATAAGCCCTAGACTTAAAAATATGTACTGGGGTCAATTTGTTCAACTAAACCTTTCAAGGCATTGACCCATCATGGCTGGAGTCCAATGGCTGAAACCAGTTAATGGAAAAAAAACTAAGGCATGTATGTCTTCACAGGCATATAGAAAGATGTAGCCATTTCAAGCTGTAGGCTTTATAATTCAAAGCTAATAAATGGCTTTAAAATAGGTGGGAGGTGGGAAGTCCCAAAATATTCTGAGTTGCTGTCAGCGAGTAGTATAAGTCACAGAGCTTCAGAGAATATAACCATCTGTCATGTAATGTTTACATAATGTTTTATTCCATCCTTGCACCAGTCACCAAAATGTCTGCTTGTAATCTTCTGTCTACAATCCATGTTACCATTTTGTCATCTGAACACATGCGTGGTTACACTGTATCAATCAGTCTTCTATACACAACACTATTTTTCTCTAATTTTCATTTTACCCATAGGCGCAGGAGTGGCTGTGTGGTAAATAGCTTGCTTTCCAACCGCACGGTTCCGGGTTCATTCCCACTGCATGGCAGCCTGGGCAAGCGTCTCCTACTATAGCCTCGGGTCAACCAAAGCCTTGTGAGTGGATTTGGTAGACGGAAACTGAAAGAAGCCTGTCGTATATATGTATGTGTATATATATATATATATATATATACACACATATATATATATGTATGTATGTGTCTGTGCCCCCCCCCCCAACATCGCTTGACAACCGCCCCCATAACTTGGCGGTTCGGCAAAAGAAACCGATAGAATAAGTACTAGGCTTACAAAGAATAAGTCCTGGGGTTGATTTGCTCGACTAAAGGCGGTGCTCCAGCATGGCTGCAGTCAAATGACTGCAACAAGTAAAAGAGTAAAAGGTTAATACAGTTCTCTATAAAAGAAATAGGACTATCAAACTGTCAGTTATTTTTAAGGACGCTCATTGGAATTTTGTAGGTTAATAATGGTCTGAGTTAGCAAGAATCTGATGGGAAATATAAACAAAAGTTGGTGTGTGTTTGTTGGGTGTGCTGCAACAAGTAAAGACTTCAATAGTTTTGTTAGGCAACGTTTTTTTTTTTCTTTTTTTTTTTTCACTTTCAATTTTTTAATTTTTTTTTTTTAACCAGCTCTTTTCAAACTTTTGTCTTATTCTCTTCCTGTCTCTCTCCTTCTCTCAACCATTGACTTTATGGACAATGGATATAATGAAATATATAATTTTGAAGGCGGCGAGCTGGCAGAAATGTGAGCACACCGGGCGAAATGCTTAGCAGTATTTCGTCTGTCTTTGCATTCTGAGTTCAAATTCCACCATGGTCGACTTTGCCATTCATCCTTTTTGGATCGATAAGTTAATTACCAGTTGCATACTGGAGTCAATCTAATCGACTGGATTCTTCCCCAAAAATTTCAGGTCTTGTGCTTAGAGTAGAAAAGAAATATATAATTTTGACTGTGTGGCACCTTAGACAAGTGCCATCTCCTATAGACCTTGGCAAACCAAAGCCTGAATGGATTTGGTAAATGGAAACTGAAAGAAGCCCATTGTGTGTTTGTGTCTCTATCTTCATTTTACGTTATTGCAGCAAAGAATGCCACTGTCTTAATGTAGTGTCCTTTGTTTCCAATCTAGTGTGAAAAGCATGTCTGGCCCAAGGAAATCTTATGTTTCTTAGAAACAGGTGAGGGTTGGTGATAGGCAGGGCACCTGACCATAGAAAATCTGCCTCAACAAATTCTGTCCGATCCATGCAAGCATAGGAAAGTGGATGTTAAAACTGTGATGTTGATTTAAGACACATCTTCAAAATTTGTAGTCTTCACCATCCTTCATTATTTTCAAAATTAATTGAAACGAGCACAAACCTCTGCCAAGGCAACACCAACATCCTCTCAATGATTAGCCTGAGATAATTTTTAAAATGAGAATATCTGAAATAAACTTGACTGCTCTCACAAACAAGAATACTAAAAATGAACCCAGGTGGTCTCAAAAATTAAGTAAAAAAAAAAAAACGAAAAATAATCCAGAATCCTTGTCCAGTACCGGATCAATCCCCAAATCTAATCAGTTCATGCCAATCATGAGGTCAAATATCCCTGAAAATTTCATCTGAATCCATCCAGCGATTCTTGTCCATGGACAAACAAACACGGCCAAAAACAATACCTCTGCCTTCACTAAGTCGGAGGTAATAAAAGCAGTGTATTTCAACAGAAATATGGTAACAAAAGGTTTAAACTGTTTTGTCTACTTAGAAAACTTAAGGAAACAACAGATATATGATTAGTGAAAGCTTGATTGCTGTAGAATTATTTAATTTTGTTGTATAATTCCTATATCGGTGCGTAAGAACACAACATTTATGCATTTTCTGTTTTAAATGTAAAAATGTTTACTCCACAAGCCATGGGTCCTGATATAGAAACAATAAATAGATGATATTTGTTGATTTATATGAATTTTTATTTATTTCTGAAGTGATGTGTTTAATGATCTACTATTTTGATAGTAGACTATAGAAGGAGTTTCTGCATGTTGGCATTAGCATGCTGGAAATAGCAGGCAATAGTCCTTCAAATCCCATCCTGTCACATTTAAGAAAAACAACTACATTGAAGAATGTAGTTCTCAATACTTTATCTCTGGAGAAAAAAAACAAGACAAAGGTGTTAAAACAAAAATAATTTTGAACTAGGTTATATAACCAGTTTTACTTAAAATGTCATTCTTCATGATGAAAGAATTTACTTTTAATCATCTTCTGCAACAAGCAGGTTGATGAGTTTATTCACATATGCTAATCACTTTTCTAAATATCATCTTCAATTATAGTTAGTTAATTGGTTAGATATGATAGGAAGTGATATTTTAGTTACAATTGACTAATATAGAATGAGAAAATATTACTGCCTGTTAGTTTTAAAGCATTCATTATGTAAGTCGTTAAGCATGTACACTGGTCAGTTTCTTAAATTAAGCAGTGGATTTTTTTTTTCATTTCATTTCTCTTCTGCTGTCATTCCCAAATAATATCTGTTTATTAAACTTTATTGAAAATCTGAATATCATCATATGATTTGCTTTTCCAGCAGCCTTGAAAGAAAAGTTTCCTTAATTAACTTCTATACAATTAGTGAGACCTGTATCATTATGGCTATGCTAGTCTACTCTAAGAATCTCTACCCCATTAGTTGACTATTGAAAAATTTCAATTATTTATTGGGAGTTATTTCCCCTATCACTAGCTGTTTATTTTTTTGTTTTTAATTTTTTTCAAGCATCTTTTAACCTTTAACAGATTAATGTAGACCTTACCTAATCCTTTACACTCCTACCTCCTTTTTCCCCTCTCTCAGTGTTCATTTATATACATGAAGCTTGGAATGTTATGAATTGCCATAACCTCATATCTTTCTCTGTGTAGTTATCTTCTGATTAGATATATAGTTCAAGTGATAGCTTAATAATCATATGGTTAAAATTTTCCTGAAATGTAGGCATTTTTAATGGAGAGAAAACATTGATTATTGAGTGCTATTCAGATTCTTAATTATACAAAATATATTTTGTTCAGAGTTGAAATGATTGCAATTAGAAGAGGCAGTACAATAATGAGTCCATCTGTTCAAAAAATTTTATCAGACAGCCCAAATATATATTATCTGTAAGGCATAGATTTAAACAGGGAAGAGAAGAAGCATGATCTTAAACTCAACAATCTTTATGGCGTTTAATTATTTGATATTCATAATATGAATGATGTTAGATAAATTGAGAAAAATGTAGCTTCTTGAATGATTTTATGTAAGGTTTCTAGTTACTGAAGGTAATGTCAGAAAGACTGGTTATAACCAGTTTGAACAAATAACATTGTCTAATCTTTGAAGAAATAAAATTAAAATAATTTTTGGCCAGTTTGATTGGGTTAGTATTTATTTTAATGCTGTAATATTAATCTGAAGATACAATTATTAGTCCATTAATATATAACATAAAGAGGTACTTTTTAAGATTATTCTAAATGTACATGGATAGAGAGCTTGAGAATATATACTTTTTCTCTTTTACTTGTTTCAGTCATTTGACTGTGGCCATGCTGGAGCACCGCCTTTTTTTTTTTTTTAGTCGAGCTAATCGACCCCAGGACTTATTCTTTGTAAGCCTAGTACTTATTTTATCGGTCTCTTTTGCCGAACTGCTAAGTT
>NC_142929.1:127604768-127667268 GCF_046866305.1 Octopus bimaculoides | reverse complement strand
TTTAATACATGGTGAAGTTACTCATGCACTGGTTATCCAAGGGACATGACTCAGTGTTTAGACAGTGACAGTTGTCTTTTCTAATTTATATTATTTTAAAGGATTTTGTGGTTTTGTAATATGTGTGTGTGTGTGTGTGTGTGTGTATATATATATATATATATATATATATATATATATATATATATATATATATATGTATATATGAGTTAGATATTAAGCAACCATCTAAGGGATAATAAACATCCAATATACTAATGGATGTATACCTACGTATTTATATCCAAGTGCTTACTATTGCAGGGCAGTATCGCGCCTTATATATATATGTATGTATGTGTGTATATATATATCTCATCATCATCATAACTATGTATATATATATATAATATATATATATATGTGTGTGTGTGTGTGTATATCTATGCATGTATATGTGTGTGTGTATATATCTGTATGCATGTATATGTATATATATATATATATATATATATGATTGACCGTTGACTGAACACTATTCAATTTTTTTTCTCCGTGTTTTTCTCCTTGTCTCCGTATTCTTTCTGTTGAAGAGCGTAGCTCGAAACGTCAAAGACTTTCCGTATTCCCGAGCATCATACTAATATATCCTTTTGTTATTTACACCACCTGTCCTCGTCTGTTGTTATTATTTGTATATTCTCCCATATATATATATATATATATATATATATATATATATATATAGTTGAATTTAAAGCCAGTTATTCCACAATAATTTCTATTAGAAAGCATAATTTTCTTGCATAACTGTAGGATCCTTATCAAAACAATACAAACCCAAGAGATGACAGCTGTAATTGTCAGAATATTAGTCAAGCCTTTGGTGTGTGTGCAGCTGTATTGTCTATCAGGTCGCTGTAACTGAAGTAAACAACAATACTGAGTTTTGCAACAGCTTAACTGAAAATTTGAAATATTGTCTGAAAAAAAAGACCAGTACAACTCTTCCAAAGCAAAAAGAGATGGAGGTGAGCTGCTGACATTGCATAGTTTATCTTGGACAAGGCATCCCTTACAATAATTGTGTAAAATGATGTAATTTATGTTTGATTGAGAAATATTGTATTATAAATCACTCCACACTTATAATTAACAGAAAGACAGAGTTAATCCCCACTTGCAAACACTATGAAGTTTTTGTTATTTCTTTTCAGGGCAACAGGCAGGGCGCTAGTGGTGATACATCATCACCATTACCATCATTTAACGTCTGTTGTCCATGCTGGCATGGGTTGGACAGTTTGACCAGGGCTGGTAAACCCAAAGGCTGTACCAGACTCCAGTCTGATATGGTATGGTTTTTCTATGGCTGGATGCCCTTCCTAATGCCAACCACTCTGAGAGTGTTATGGATGCTTTTATGTGCCACTGGTACAGGTGCCATTTGCATGACACCAGTATCTTCCACAACTTCAATTTTGGTTGGCTTAATAGGTCTTCTTCTCAAGCACGACATAATGCCAAAGGTCTCAGTCATTGCCTCCATGAGACCCAATGCTTGAAAGGAACTTAGCCTCTTTGAGGCCCAACACTCAAAAGGAACTCAGATTCCGTGAGGCCCAACGCTCGAAAGGTGCTCTTTACGTGCCACTAGCATGCGTGCCAGTTATGTAACATCAGCCAACACTACAATTTCACTTGGCTTGACACAGCACAGCATATTGCCAAAGGTCTCGGTCACCAGTCATTGCCTTTGTGAGGCCCAAAGTTCAAAGATCATGCTTCACCACTTCGTCCTATTTCTTCCTGGATCTACCTCTACCACAGGTTCCCTCCACAGTTAGAGATCAGCCCTTCTTCACGCAGCTGTCCTCGTCCATTAACATCACATGACCATACCAGTGCAGTCGTCTCTCTTGCACTCCACATCTGATGCCTGTTATGCCTAACTCTTCCTCTGTGTGTCGTTAAAGGCAACTAAAAGAGGTTGCAGTAGGATTTACACTGCAACCTCATGAAACCGTCACCAGTAATGACTACCCATACAGACCCATGGACTGGAGGGTATTTGCCTGATTGGGGCAAGGGTGCCATCTGTCAGGAGTAGAGAATCACTAACAGATAGTGGATGTAGCAACACAGTGTTACAGGGCTGGATTAAGACCCATAGGGGCCCTAAGCACTTAAAGGGTTTTGGTGCCCTCAAGTAAATGTAAATGGTTCAAAATGTAAACAATACTAAAACATAAAATAAATTTTTATTTTTCAAAATGAAACAAAATTCACAGTAAGATGGAAAATAATGTTTATTTTTGAATGCTTCCATTTTATTTATACTCGAAAAGTTTTTTCCTCCGTTTTTTTGTTTGTTTTTGTTTTAATTGCAAAGTCTTTGATGATATCATTAAAATTAATTTTATGTAAAACTTCTGCTTCTCTACTTAGTAGAGATAAAGGATTATGAATATCATTTTAGCAAGTTTAAAGTGATTTCTTTCGTGCCGTAAATCATTTTCATTTCTGTGGTGTCCCCGTCCCTAAGTATATGCTTATTTTGTTTAATGGGTTAAACCAGCGCTGACTAAGTACCACAAACCTTTCTGTCTCCTTGGTGTATATAACAATAGCATATAGGCAAAATAAAATTTTACAAGTGGTTGAAACAATTATTCTGAACTATGAAATGGTATACATAACAGTCCATTTATGATACAGTTTTTGTTCACTCAGTCTGTGAAACTATTCCAGAGAGATATCCATCTCGTCCAGGCACATAGATGAGTGGATACTGAAGAGCAGGTAATTTGTGTGTCCTTTTTACTTTCTTAATGTTGTCCAGAAATTTCAGGTCAATGCTTCTCTCTTTCTATACATTTGGTCACCCATAATCTAAGGCAACTCCAAAGCAGTTTGGTTCACTGCATGTTGTCCTTGTAGTCACTTATCTACATCAATGAATCTCTGGAGTCCACAGCAAAGACCAGCTACAAGTACATATTTAAAAATGTTTACTTAATTGTTTGTAAAATGGTTCATCTCTTTGTAAAATGTTTCATCTTCAGTATGATATAAAATCTGGTGTCTTTCATGTAATTACAACAGTATCCTGTTGATGCATATTTCCCACAAAAATAGAAAAAAAGAAGAAAGAAAAAAAGAGCCTACAAGAATTCTGGAGGCTCAATTACTTGGAGTTGAATGATCCAGTCCAATAGTAAGCTTATCGTGTACTTTGACTATTGGCACGAAGCTCATTTCTGTTTAGGTGTTAACCCTAAAAGATGTCTGAAATACTGAGTCATAGACTCTAATCATCTATGGGAAATGTTAGGACTCTTCTGTGTATGCTAACTACAGTATTTTCAGTGGCCCTGAAAGGTGTGCTACAATACTAAAATAACACATTAAGCATATTTCACTTCTTCACTTTACAATGTTGGTATACCTCTGACATATAACCAATCAAAAGCACTAAAAGAAGAGCAGCTCCTGTTTACTGTATAATTGACTCCAGCATTTAACAAGTCGGCTGTAATGAATGATAGTGGGTTTTGTTTATTTGTTTTCCTTCAGTAGACTCTTGTCTGGTCATAGAATGACTGCAACATCAGTACTGAGGCATGCATAAAATTGTTTCTAAGTTTCCTTATGTCTGCTTGTTTGTGCAGAAAGAGACTCTGCACAGTGCACACTTTTTGTTACTTCCTGCTCCTGGTGTATCTGGAAGCATCAACATTAAAGCAGGACTGATGTCTATCTGTTGCCTCTTGTTGTCTCTGTTTTTTGAATTCAATCTTGAATATTTGCTTTGCTAATTTTTTTGAACTGACTAACCGGTGACACTTAAAGAACTTAAGAAATATCTGAACGAAATGACAGTGAGGAGATTGAGAACTGTCTGTCTATGAATAGTTATGAGGAGGATGATAGTGGAAGGATATAGATATGTGTGTGTGTGTGTGTGTTTATATAGGGGAGAAAAAGAGGGTGAGAAAATATTGTAGAGAAATAACCTTTGAACTGAATGCTAGAATCAAATCGAGTTTTAAGTAAAAATGAAATTAATATTGTCTCTTAAAATAATTAACAGTCTTCTATAGTCTTCTGGCGCACAAATGTCAGTGAAGGGTGATGATAAGAGAGAATGCCACAAAAAGGAGTATAATTTCAGTATTGAATGAAAACAACTTCATAGACTGACTTTAGGTTTGCAATCGAAGCAGATGTAGTCATAAAAAAAAAAAAAAAATCTCGCAGTCAAATTTATTGACAGTTGAAGAATAAGAGGGACAATTGAAGAGGCAATGGCTTCTGAAATATTCTTAGAAAACCTATTGTATATGATGGATTTTTTTAGAAATATGGCCCTTTAGCAATTAAACTGGCCATATCCGGCCCAAATACTCTACCTGTTTTATGTTCAAACTGGCCAGATCCAGCCTCTCACACTTATGCTACAATGTCATTCTAAAAACAAATATTCACATCATTGAAATCTCGAAGCTACAAAATAATGCATGATTAATTCAGAAGACTGAATAAATAAGCATCACATTTGACAGAATAATCTGGATGCTAAAGGGTTAATTCACGTGTATATTATATTTTTTTATTATTTTACTTGTTTCAGTCATTTGACTGTGGCCATGCTGGAGCACCAGCTTTAGTCAAACAATTTGACCCCAGGACTTATTCTTTGTAATCCTAGTACTTATTCTATTGGTCTCTTTTGTCGAACTGCTGAGGGGTATAAACACACCAACATCATACATAAACACACACACATACACACTCACACACACACACACACATATATATATATATATGATGGGCTTCTTTTTAGTTTCCATCTACCAAATCCACTCACAAGGCTTTGGTCGGCCCGAGGCTATAGTAGAAGACACTTGCCCAAGGTGCCACGCAGTGGGACTGAACCTGGAACCATGTGGTTGGTAAGCAAGCTACTTACCACACAGCCACTCCATGCTTTCATAGGTCAGATGGAATTTGTTGAGACAAATATTCTATGGGTGGATGCTCTTTTTGCTGCCAACCCTCACCAGTTTCCAAGTAAGGTAATGTTTCCACGGCAGACATATTTTTAACAGATTAAAAATGAAGGTCCAGATAAAGGGACACCAAAACCTACTCACAAGTCTTTGATTGGCCAAAAGCTATAGTGAAAGATGCTCACCCAAGGTGCCATAATGTGTGAGCCCTTGTCTCCTTCTCAACTGTTGGTGCAATGTACCTGTAAACTGTGAATGATATTCAAGTTAATCCCCTTCCACCTCCTTTTTCTTTCAATTACATTCTTGAAATTGAAAAGTTACACTTGCCATATGTTGATGTTTCATTACTTTTATGCAGTTGGCCTTGTTATTATTATTATTATTATTAACTGATGAATTTTAACTACCTGCAAATAGTTACTTTATCTGTTCTTTCTGTTTCATGTGAGCTTTCATTTTAGTCAGGTCTCTTCTGATGACTTTTCCGTGTGTGTCTTAACTACTCTTTCAATATTGCTTTTTCAATTATCAACTAACCTTAACTCAACACTAACAGTTATTGCTTGTCGTCCTCTCTCTCTTCTCATTATCTACTCTCTCTCTCTCTTTCTCTCCCTCTCTCTCTCTCTCTCTCTCTCTCTCTCTCTCATTTCCTTATTACTATTATGTTTCTTTGTCTTAGCACCTCAGCTCCTTATTACTATTATGTTTCTTTGTCTTAGCACCTCAGCTCATCTTACATCTCTCTTCATTCTCTCTCATAACTATCACTTTACCACTGTTATTTCTTTTTCCCCAACTGTCAAGTCCTCATCTTTTCTTCCCTCAATCTCTAAGTCTTATCTTATCTTCTCTGCTGTCCCACCTTTACCCTCCTCTCCTACTCCACCTGTCTCATTCCCATCCCACTCACCCCTGCTGTCCCATTGGTATCTCATCTACCATGGTCATCTTAGTCTTTCTCCATTATGTTGAATTCTGTCTTCTCTGCCCCCCCCCCCCCGCGCCATCTCTCTCTTTGTTGCCTACCTTTGTTTAAAACTTTTATTACTTTGCTTGTTTCCACCTCCTTATCACCTCCCATAAATTCTTCTTCTACTTACCATTTTACTCCCTCTAACTCCCTTCCAACATGTCTCTATTTAACCCCTTCCTCCTTTTACTTCTCTTACCTCCTTCTGTCTTAAATCTTACACACCTCTTTTATTTATATTTTTGAGGTTTTTTTCATTCCATCTTCCCCTTCCACTTATTTTTTTATTCCTTTTTCTAATTAACCTCTTTTTGTCCATCTCTTCTCTTCCCTCTTGCTTCTCTAGTTCTCCTTTCCTTCTTCCATTTCCTCACATTTCCCTCATCCCTTTCCCTTCCCCCCCCCCGTCTCAGCCCACCATTCCTCCTTCTACCTCTCCATTTCTAGCTCCATAAAACATACAATCTGTTTTTCTTCCATATTCTCCCATCAGCCCCTGCTCTATCACCTTCCCCTTGTACTGCTATGCACCTATATATCTTGGTCTTCTCTTAAGCACCCCCCTCTTTCTTACCCATTTCTCCACCATTTTTTTTTGTTTTTCTTTTTCCTTCTTTCGACACACCTTAAGTTTTGAAATTTATTCATTTATTTGTTATGTTATTTTTTTTTCTCTGCTCTCATGCAGTCCTGCTATGCTGTAGTGTTGAACAGTTCCATCAGTGTTCTTGCATTTTGCAACAGTAAATAGTTTCACCTACTAAAACATAATCTCACATGCAAAGCCTTTACTATATTTTGGTTCAGAATATCCAATTCTTTCAACTGATTCTCTGACACCTGCCAACTATTTTAGAGAGCCAGTAGCAACCTAATATCTTCTTTTGTCTTTCTCATCTTTCCCATGTTAATATTCATGCATATAGAGGTACTTATGTTTATGTACATACACAGTATTTTCAGCTTTCTTCACCTTTGTATCCCTTTTTAAAAAACTACAATATACATATTGTATTCATTCAATAAATCTTTAACCAAGATTTGATTTAAAATTTTTGTGGTGATAGGCGCAGGAGTGGCTGTGTGGTAAGTAGCTTGCTTACCAACCACATGGTTCCAGGTTCAGTCCCACTGCGTGGCACCTTGGGCAAGTGTCTTCTACTATAGCCTCGGGTCGACCAAAGTCTTGTGAGTGGATTTGGTAGAGGGAAACTGAAAGAAGCCCATTATATATATATGTATGTATGTATATGTTTGTCCCCCCAACATTGCTTGACAACTGATGCTGGTGTGTTTACGTCCCTGTAACTTAGCAGTTCGGCAAGAGAGACCGATAGAATAAGTACTAGGCTTACAAAGAATAAGTCCTGGGGTCGTTTTGCTCAACTAAAGGCGGTGCTCCAGCATGGCCACAGTCAAATGAATGGAACAGGCAAAGTTGACCATGGCAGTAGTTAAACCCAGAAAATGAAGAGCAGGAAGAAATGCTGTTAAATGTTTGATGCTCCAACAATTCTTGCAGCTCTCTGCTTTGATAATGTTTCTTCTTGTCTAGGTGCAAAAGCTCTGTGATGTGACAACAGTTTCAAATAGGTATTGAAACTCTATTAGGGCTTTAATATGCAGCAGCTTACTAATAATGCTCATCCTATTAGTAATATTAATATAATTAATTAGTTAAAATATTTGACCTCCGGTTATAAACAAATATTTAATTATGATGAGTGCTGTTGACTACAGACAGACATAAATAAGCACACGATGTATCAGAACCGAAGTATAGTTTATTTCATTCACTCCTCACGTAGTCAATACCTGAGGTGTGTATGGGGACTGAGGGAAATAAATGACACAACTTGTTCCTCTGAAATAATGCCTCTGTGTGTAAGCAAAACCAGCCCATAATATTTTGTTGTGGAATTGGTGTAACGGTATATTCTTGGCAAATCAGATCTCTAACTCACTTCTCATTCTTCTTTGGATTTTCTTTTATTTCTTCTCTAACGGCTTTTGCAAAGCAGTAAGTACTATCACCTCCAGTTTCCCCGCTTCTTTATAAACCTAGGATTTCATAACTAAATTACAAAATCAACAGCAGATTTACTATCGTTACTCATGATGTAAGAAATTTTATATGTTTTTGTTTCTTCCCTTTTTTCCCCTCTTTTCTTTCCATCATTGAGACATTAAAAATATTATAAACAAAGCTGAAAGACTTTATTCCTCCTCCTCTTCCTCTTCCTCCTCTTCCATTTGCTTTCTTGAAAGCTTTGTATTTGCATTGTCTGCTAGTGGTGCAGGCTTGCTGCAAGGGCAAACTAACACAGTGAAGCTAAGTTTAGTGTGGCCAGAAATCAATATCTTTAAAGAGTTACAGACACAGCTGACTAGATATTCTGTTCTGTGATCACAAACTTGTTACTGCTCCAACTTTGTTGTGGTATTTTACTTTTATTAATAGTGCTGGTATGATGATGATGTTGTAATTGCTGCTGCTGTTGTTGTTGTTTCTGGTTTTTGTTGTTATGTTTTCCTTTGTTGCTAAAAGTTTTCTGCTGATGTATTTATTCCTAAAAGGACAGATTAATATGCAATTAGTTGCTGGTATTTAGTTGTAGAGTGATGTCTACTCGTCGTCTGAGTGTGCTGGTAATGCTAACAATGTTGCTATGGGGTACTGTCTTTATAAACATATTTTGTAGACTAGCAAGCCTCTGGTGTTGTCATTTGATTAGTTTTGTTAGAAATAGCAGACTAATCTTCCTCATCTCATACCCTACTTGTATCAAATCTCTCTCTCTCTCTCTCTCTCTCTCTCTCTCTCTCTCTCTCTCTTTCTCTCTCTCTCTCTCTCATATGCACACACAAACACATACAATGCTCAAGGACACAACACACTACTCAGTCCAGAAATCAAAGTCATACACATTATGGGCTTCTGCACAGTTTCCATACACCAAATTCCAATTGCAATGGATTAGTCGGTGCAAGGCTAACAGAAGACACTCACCCAGTGTTGTGGAGTGGAATAATTAAACTTGGAACTACTGGTTACAAAGCAAACCTCTTAACCATGCAACCATATAGCAAATTTCACTCATAAGCAATTAGCCAGTCACAGACTGAAGCAGGAGATAGTTGTCCAAGGCAGGGGTTTTCAAACTGTGGTCCGCGGACCACAGTGGGTCCGCAAGGACAAGACAGGGGGTCTGTGGACAGCAAATACTTTTTATGGGCAATTTGATTTTATATATGTTTTTTAATCGAAATCTTTTAATTGACAATAAACCTATTTGTTAGATAAATAAATGTAAAAATATATGTTATTTTAAGCAAATATTTATGTATAAATTTCATAAGCGTTTATAAGGGGGATCCCTAAGGTAAAGCCTGAAATATAAAGGGGTCCGCAAGTCAAAAAGTTTGAAAACCCTTGGTCCAAGGTACTGAGCAGTGGAATTGAACCTGGAATCACTAGTTGCAAAGCAAGCTTCTTAACCATACAGACATACTTGTCATTGTTGATGTATTTTCATGTTAAGCTAGTGTGATTTCCTAAATGTTTTTGACTGTTTCTGTTGATCTGCAACATTGGTTTTGACACATCTGTTTGTCATTTGGTTGTTCACATAACATCTACAAGATAATTTAGATATTTGTATAACTCCTGTTATGAGAGTTGTGGCATAATTTCTGTAGTTTTTTCCTTTATTAAATTTTTTAGTAATAACTACATTCTAACTGGCATGGTAGGTAACTTAGTTCTTGTTAATCTTTTTGTAACCATATTTCTATTGCACTACATCCTCTTTATTTCAATTAATTTTGAAAATACCGTAAATCCTCGAGTATAATCCGCCCTTGAGTATAATACGCAGGGGATTTTCAGGGGGCTGTACATCTGAAAAACCTAAACCTTGTGTATAATACGCACCCCTTCTCTAACTTGAGTCAAGGAGGTCTATATAACGTCTTTGGTTTGTAAACCTATATACTCTTTCTCTTTTTACTCTTTTACTTGTTTCAGTCATTTGACTGCGCCCATGCTGGAGCACCGTCTTTAGTCGAGCAAATCGACCCCAGGACTTATTCTTTGTAAGCCTAGTACTTATTCTATCGGTCTCTTTTACCGAACCGCTAAGTTACGGGGACATAAACACACCAGCATTGGTTGTCAAGCGATGTTGGGGGGGACAAACACAGACATGCAAACATATACATACATATATATATATATACATATATACGACGGGCTTCTTTCAGTTTCCATCTACCAAATCCACTCCCAAGGCTTTGGTTGGCCCGAGGCTATAGTAGAAGACACTTGCCCAAGGTGCCACGCAGTGGGACTGAACCCGGAACCATGTGGTTGGTAAACGTCTTTTATTATTATTGTATATATAACAGTAATAACATCAGTGAAAAATAAATATAGCTTAAGGTATTAGCTTAAGGTATTTTCGCACTTGACATAAAAATGCATCTGAATAAACATTGCCGGACAGCAAATAAAGACTCGGACATTGCTTAGGAAATATTCTTCATTTTTAACCTCGTATATAGTATGCACTAGGGATTTTGACCTTTAAATTTTGGGGAAAAAATGCAGAGTATACTCAAGGATTTACGGTAATAAAGAATTAACTAAAATATCTTGGCCAATACTAAGCTGGTGATTTAAACATAATTTAAACATGAAATTGTAATGAGAAATTTTAATTCAGATCACTTTATATAGAAAGTTTGTATTGTGGAAGCAGGGCTGGTTTTGGGCAGGTTGGTATCAAACATGTTAAGTACATTATGAATAATCAAGGCCCTCATTTGGAAACCAGTTTTGTTTTAAGTTTTTATGTAATGTGAAAATTATTTTTGATAAATGTCCATACTTATGTGCATGCATATAGTTGTGAAGGAATCATCATTGGTGCAGTATGTAGAAATTGTGACTTAGGCGGCGAGCTGGCAGAAACGTTACCCCGCCGGGCGAAATGCTTAGCAGTATTTCATCTTCCGTTACGTTCTGAGTTCAAATTCCGCCGAGGTCGACTTTGTCTTTCATCCTTTCGGGGTTGTTAAATTAAGTACCAGTTACGCACTGGAGTCAATGTAATCGACTTAATCCCTTTGTCTATCATTGTTTGTCCCCTCTATGTCTAGCCCCTTGTGGGCACTAAAGAAATAAGAAATTGTGACTTAGTTGTTTGGACTCGATTAAAAATAGTCCTAACATAGGACTGATAGTGAACTTTTTTTGGTTTCATTTGTATTTATTATTCAGACATGATAGACTTCTTTAAGGATTTCATTCCTTTGTCTATTCAGATCTATCTTTAAATCCATTTTATCCCTCTCAATCTTTCTCTTAAACATCTTGTTACCAGTTCACTCATTGGCAGTTGTCATCCAAATCAAATTTCATTGGGTCATCAATACATTTATTCAGATTGATTTATATCATCTCTCGCTTTATTTTTATTTTTCTTGAAATAAGAATCACTTGCTCATTCCCTTCCTCTTCCACCTCCCCCACTCTCAAAGTATTAAAACAAGTCTTATTTGTTCAGACTTCTCTCTGAAGACAATCTGTTGCACTAAGATTATCTCGCCTTGAGACTTGGTCGGTACCTAATTCTTTTCTCTGACACATGTCAGTCGAATATTCTTGCGAAATATATTTTTGTTCTTTTATTAGTTTCAAAAGTTTTCATTTTATATCCCCCACCCCACACCCCATTTCTTGTGTTTTTGGGAGATACAAACGAGGATGGGGTTGGCAGGTTGGGAGTTGAATTTCGCTTCAAGCTCTCTGCCTTTTTAGATAAAATATTAGTTAAGACATGTTGAATTCTTTTTCTATTTTGCTTCGCTATTCATTTTTGTCATTAGCAAAACAATAGGATGTTAATTTAAACTCCAGTAGTATTAATTGGATTTAGGTGCAAAATCTTACTGTTGCTTTAAGGCCAAATTAGGTTGATGAACTTGAATTTTTGCTCATAGAAAAGATTAAGCTTGTATCTATGAGATAGATCCAAACAGTTTTGACTATTTGATTACATAGAATTGAACAGAAATGAAGAACAGTATACCGTTAACCAAGTTTATAACTAATTGTTATTGATATTGATACGAATGGCATTTCGTATGACCCCTTCTGACACTCTTTTAAGTAATTAAACAGAAAATCAATAAAATATGTTTTATACATCAATTGATATGTGGGTGTAGAGGATGGGTGTGTATGTATGTGTGTGTGTGTATATATATATATATATATATACATATACACACACACACACACACACACACACACACACACTCACTTACTCACACACCACCTTTTTCCCCCCTTCTTGATAAATATACAGCATATATATACTCTTTACTCTTTTACTTGTTTCAGTCATTTGACTGCGGCCATGCTGTGGCACCGCCTTTAGTCGAGCAAATCGACTCCAGGACTTATTCTTTGTAAGCCTAGTACTTATTCTATCGGTCTTTTTTTGCCGAACCGCTAAGTTACGGGGACGTAAACACACCAGCATCGGTTGTCAAGCAAGGTTGGGGGGACAAACACAGACACACATACATATATACGACGGGCTTCTTTCAGTTTCTGTCTACCAAATCCACTCACAAGGCTTTGGTCGGCCCAAGGCTATAGTAGAAGACACTTGTCCAAGGTGCCACGCAGTGGGACTGAACCCGGAACCATATGGTTGGTAAGCAAGCTACTTACCACACAGCCACTCTCTATATATAAATATACATATATACATGGTCAGCTCATCATCTCCTTTGACATGAAGGAAAAATAGAGAAGTATCTGCTTCTTTGGTTTAAGCGGGTAGATTTATTTTAGGGAAAGGGATCCAGTTGTAGAACTTAAATGTCTGAATTTTTAACTACTATTCAACTAATTTAAACATTGTAAAATATTTGGATGGAGGGAGAATGGGGTAAATTGTTTTTTTTTTACCTGCACAAGAGAGAACTGAAATGTATTTACATCTGTTTGTTTAAATAATTTTGTCTTATAAATGAAATAAATAAAAAAAATAAATAATTTGTCTCAGACTTCTATTTGACAGTTGTAATTTTGAGATATTCTGGCTGCATACATTGTGCAGGCATGTAGAAATTAGTTATTTCTTGATTGTTTTATTTTTAAGTCTTCATATAATTGGATTCTAGTCCTCATTTCACATACTCTTATTCTTTATTGTTGTTCTTTTATTGTTATTTTAGACCTTAACACTTTGTTTTACGTTCCTTAATGTTATCTTTGATATATGTATGCGTTTGTGTATGCACACACACACACACACACACTTGTATATATGCATGTATATACATACATATATATATTTATACTCATGTATGCATACATAAATACATATACAAGTGTGTGTGTGTGTGTTATGCTGCATAGTTATGCATTCTTCTTCAGCAGATATACTATGCAAGACTATAGAAGCTAATGTTTGACCTAACAAGACATTTTTGACATTTTAGTCCTCTCTGTATCCTTGCAACTGCTATCATCATCCATCTATGATGTCATTATCTTTGTTGTCAGCATTGATGATGATGATGATGACATTGTGCTCTCTCTCTCTCTCTCTCTCTCTCTCTCTCTCTCCTTCCTTCTCTCTTACACACTCAGACTAAAATGAACAAAGTTGGAAAGTAGGTTACTACTACATCTGGCAACTTACCATTTGCTATTGACTGACAGCATTCATCATGTTTTGTTTCTTAAAACAACATTTCAGTTATTTACTTTCTTGTGAGTAATTTTGCTTTACCAGACATATCCAATTTTTGAAAGCAGAGTGTTGGATTTGAAACCTCATGTTGTTTAGCTGAAAGTATATTTGAATACCCATGATTTATAGAATGTAAATTGGTAAAGATGTTCTATAATGGAATAATAACTGTTTAGGAATTTTGCTTTACCAGACATATCCAATTTTTGAAAGCAG
Organism: Octopus bimaculoides; assembly: GCF_046866305.1. Lineage (NCBI taxonomy): Eukaryota > Metazoa > Mollusca > Cephalopoda > Octopoda > Octopodidae > Octopus > Octopus bimaculoides. Next base: position 127,653,313 of record NC_142929.1, on the reverse strand, counting down.
TGTTGGATTCGAAACCTCATGTTGTTTAGCTGAAAGTATATTTGAATACCCATGATTTATAGAATGTAAATTGGTAAAGATGTTCTGTAATGGAATAATAACTGTTTAGGAAATTCATAGTGTTGAACTTAGGAGGTCTGCATAAAAGCAACCAACAAAACAAAACAATTGATGAAAGAGGAAATGCAAAAATAAAGGGCAGTGATCATAGCCTGTAAGTCCTATATGCTAGAATAACTCTTTGTGTGTGTGTGTGTGTGTGTGTGTGTGTGTGTTACTCATAGAATGTTTATTGAATTAGCCAATTTAATATACCCCCATCTTGTATAGTATGCTTATTTATGTGGAACATAAGCAAAACTTAGTACACAATTGGTAATTTCCAATCAAAGCCTATAAGATAAATGGCTGTGCATTTGTCTTTTGTCTTCTCCATATTCTAAGATTAAATGCACAAACTTCAAGCTAAAGTACCACCATATTTCAACTTCAATTCACTATTATTTCAGTTTCCATTTAATATTTTCCCATTACGACATGGGTTAGCTTTAATCAGATTGACCCATCTGTCAACATATGAAATACAAAGATGAAGGATAAACAAAAATCTTTTGTTTCTCCAAAATGGGAAGATATGTCTATTAAACCTGAATACCACTCTGAAAGAAAAATTGTAGGAACACAACCAAATAATTAGAGGTTTTGGCTGTGTGGTTAAGAAGCTCGCTTTGCAATCACATGGTTTGGGGTTCATTCCCACTGGCCAAGTACCTTCTACTATAAGCCCAGGCTGACCAATGCATTTTGAGTGAATTTGTGAATTTGGTAGCTGGAAACTAGAAGCCTATAATTTTATATGTGTATGTATGTTTGTGTTAGTCCCCTTCCGCTGCTTGAGAGCTGGTGTTGGTTTGTTTATGCCCCAGTAACTTAACAGTTTGGCAAAAAGTGACCAACAGAACAAATACCAAGCTTCAGAAAAATATAATGGGCTCGATTTGTTTGACAAAGCTCAATGACTAAAACAAATAAAATGTAATAAACAGAGTCGTTAGTTTCTTGGTAGTGTTGATAACATTCCTCTAGGTCTGCTTAAAAGCATTCCCCCCTCCAAAAAAAAAAACAACAAAAAACAATTGATAATAAAGGAGAAAATTCAAAAATAAAAGGGCAGTGATTATAGCCTCTAAATTCTAAATGCTATGTCAGTATAAAGTGTAGGAAAATAACATAGAACTTAAGCTTATTTAGTATTACTTTTATTTATTTATCTCTACCAGACTTAAGAGCCATGCCATATTCTACTTTTGGTATTGCAATGTGAGAAGAAATGGAATATTTACAAGAAAAGAGATATTTAGAATTTCAGGTGGAACTTTTCTCATTTGTAAGATCTGCCTAAAATGTATGGTTTGACATTTTATTGAATCAGGAAATTTAAAGTTATAATATGCCAGGAGTCTTATCTGGAGTAAACCCTGTTCAGAATAAATTACAGTAATTGAACACAAAGCCTAACTTGATGACTAGCAATTTTCTAAGAATTATAATTTCAAAGAAATGGTTATGTCCAGTATGTTAAAAAAAACAAAAAAAAGGAGCAGGAATTTTATGTTGAGTTTACGCAAGGACCACAATTAAGCAAACTGGGATTCATTCACTCTTCTGTTTGTACTGAAGCGACCAGTAGTTTTGAAGGCTTGCTAGTAGCAATAGTCAAATTCTTTAGTAATCAGAGGGGCATTGATAGGCTAGAGGCTTAGTTATAAAATGGTGTTAAGGGTTTTTTAATATATTTCATTTTACTTCATATGGAATGTGCTAGAATTTGGAAAAATTTGTTTTCCAGTTGCACATGTTCTGAAACACACTGCTACTGCTTTTACTTGTTTCTGGGGCATAAACTAAGAGTACTGTCTTTAAATGGTACCAGTGTAAAGGTAACACACATACACATCTTACATGACTGTTGCTCAAAATCAAGGGTGACTTGGAAGCATGTCTCATGCTTTCACTAAATGTTTTAGGTGCCTGTATAGTCATGAGCAGATATAAACACTCTTGGTCTTCATTCTTGACCCAGTGGAACAATCAGGATGTGACAGCTGGAGGGAGAAAAGATTGTACCAGTACAAGAGCAGTACTAATTTCAGCTGGGTTGACTGGAGTCACATGAAATTGGATAACTTGCTCAAGGATACAACACGCTACTCAGTCAAGGAATTGAAACCATAAGTTTATGTTCATGAGTCCAGTACCCTAATCACATGGCCATGTCATCACACACATTATGGGCTTCTGCAGGGTTTCTATCAACGAGATTTCACTTTCAAGTCCTTGGTAAACTAGAGGTTGTTAAGAAGACACGTGTCCAAGTTACCATGCCATGGAACTAAACCCAAAACCATGTTGTTCCAAATCAAACTTCCCAACCACTTAGCCATCAACCATGTGCAATGTTATAAGACTTGCTCTGTCACTCTAGAGAAAAATACTTTGAACGCATTGCAAAATCTAATGCAGTATAGAATAGTTCTGTAATCTTGGAGACTGTAATAGTGCTGTAATCCTGGAGACTGATTCTATGCTGCCAATTATGTGCAGAAGCCTCAATCCATTTATGTAGATCATCTGTCTAGCAGACAATGAATCAGAGAAAGGAGGAGGGAGAAAAAAAAAATCAAGTTGGGAATTGAACTTGCATTTTCTGCTGCCACATTTTACCAGTTCAATCAGACTCAACAATAAACAAATAAAATGTCACCTTGTTAATTACCAAAGAATATTATTTATTTATAATTTTGCTAAACACTCAGTGTTAACAGTACAAGAGATTGATGTTTAGCCTTGTGCACCCACATTCCCTTGTTTCTCTCTGTAAACATCACCTTGACACTATTTGTTTAATTTATTACTTTCTCAGCCAGCAGCAGCACCACCACCACAGTGTTCTTGTTGCTGCTGCTCTTGTGTTCCTTGTTTGTTATTGTCACTGTTGCATCAGCAATTCATGTTTTAATTGCATTAATAACCAATGAGTGTTATCCCTGTTGGCTTCTTTTGTCAGCAGCAGCAGCAGTAGTAGCAGCTCCTTCCCAATCCACTCCTTTTAGTCTGTGAATGACACATAGACCTGTCTAACAATTAATTAGAACTAAACTACATACAACTTCAGACTTGGAGCAGGTAGAAGTGTGATGGGGGTAGGACAGTTAAAAAAAAAAAAACTTTAATCTTTTTTGTTTTGTTTTTGTTTTCTGTCATATTTCTTTTTATTATTTTCCTTAGAAAAACATTGACATATTTCTAGTTGATTTCTTTTATGCAACATTTTTATTTTTCCCATTTCGTTTTTTATTTATTTAACATGTTTTAACATCATGCGTACCGTCCTCTTACAGTATCTGTCTGTCTCCAACCTGTACTTTCTTATTTTGTCGAAATTAACTCTTTGTCTGGCACATACTTTGCTTGTTGAATATAAATGGTGTCAAATTACAAATTTACCTAGAGTTACAAAAGTAAAAAAGAAAAGAAAAAAAAAATTGAAGAATAAAATAAAAATGCACCCAGTTTAATTAATGTTCAGAGCTTGCTAGCTAATAAAACTCTTAAGAATTTTATAAAAATCCAAAAGCAAAACTGAATCTTTTCATAAAGATAGTTTTTCTCACCATCCATTATATATTTATGTGTGTATATTTAACACTGCAATACAATCTTCAACTTAATGTTGTAATCAGCTGTTTTTAAAAATGATATAATAGTTAGCTTCAAATTTCTGAATTTTTATTTGAGTGTGTTGTGATATTTCCTCATCATCACCATCAAACATCCACTTTTCCATTCTTACATGGGTCATATGTAACTTGTTTTGGTAGATTTCTACAGCTGGATACCTTTCCTGTTTCCAAGCATGGTAATATTTCCCCTATGGTCAAACATGATTTTCATGCAGAACTAGAAAAAAAAAAAAAACATTGCTTGTATAATAGTAACGCACATTTATAACCATTACATGATGTGTAGACAAGGGTGCACAAAAATATGCGCATGCACACACACACACACACACACAAACACACTACAAGCTTCTTTAGTTTCTGACCCACTTATTTGGCCTGGGACTATAGCAGATGCTTGCCCAGGGTGGGACTACATCCATGCATGTAAATATGATTCTAGCTCTCTCTCTCTCTGTATATATGGGTGGAGAATCCTTGTCATTTGACAATAAGGATTCAGCTGTTTGATCAATTGAATTATCTGCTTCAAATTCACGTGCAAGTGGCCGACCATTCCACAGGCACCTGTTCACTCAATGCATTTCTCAAGTAGAATCAAGGTGACACAGGTGTATAACAAGGCCATTCTCTATGAATTACAGGTACAATCCACCTCACAGGCTTCTCTGCAGTTTCCGTTGTTCCAATTTCACTCAAGAGATAAAGGTCAACCTGAGGCTATAGAAAGTGAAATTTGTTTAAGATGTCACTTTGTAACATCTTAAACAAACCGAGGACCTCGTGGTTGTAAAATGAAATTAAACCACTTAGCCATATGGCACCTGTATTACCCACATTGTGGCCAGGCCCTGCATTCAACACTTCTTCTGCTCCTTCCTACCCAGGACATCAGTTGACCAGAATTCTCTCCCTGCTCTTATTTTTCAAACAGGTGTTGACTTACAAGAGGAACATTTATGGCATTGATCTTGCTGATTAAGGAGACCCTGAGAAGCCTAAGGGCACTGCCCCGTTCTCCAGATCGAACAAATAATTCTCTCTCTCTCTCTTTCCAGTTGCAATATCTCTTAGGCAAAACACTATTGGTTGATATTGCATATTAATAACCCACACTATATTGTTATATAGTAATTAATGTCCACCTTTCAGTCTTGTACTTTCAATATTGCAGCAGAATTTGTGCTGAGTGACATACTTCAGCCATCATTTGCAGGGATTTTTCTTCCTCCTGTGGGTGACTGGGGGAAGGTGTGTGTGGTGAATTGTGGTAATGTGCAGTCTTGTCTGTGTAGTTAAGCTTGCTTCCCAACCATGTGATGTTTGGTTCACTCCCACTGCATTGTACCTTGGGAAAATTATCATTGTTAATGGCTTGAAGGTTATGAGTTAGTCTTTTTTGCACCTTTGACTTAATGAGAGCCATTCCATTGAACTACATGTGTACAAGCTAAAGAGTTCCTCAAACTAAGATTGCTGTTCCAATAAAGACTTCTTAAATTTTCATAATTTAGAATAAGATTTTTCATCTACCTATCTTTACTAATTTTCTACCCCCCCCCCCCCCCTCCAGACCACTGCCATGTTAACCTTTTCGTTACCAACCCGGCTGAAACTAGATCTGGCTCTGAGTACAAATGTCTTGTTTTCATAAGTTTTGAATTAAAATCTTCCATAAAACCTTAGTCACAATTTACGTTCCTAACACTAGCTTAATGATAACTAAGTTATTTTAGTAAATTCTTTGTTATATTTAAAGTAATTGAAAGAAACACAGAACATCTCAAATTAAATACAGTAACGAAAGGGTTAATTTGCTGGTCTAAGTTACTCCCATTTCAATAACAAAATAATTATAATTTAAATGAGTTCCTATTCAGACAATATTATAGTAACATTTGGAAATATTAGTGATCCCACAAGTTGTGTTCTTGTATTACTGAACATTTGATTTCGAAGTCATCAGGAACTTTTAGCAAAAAACAAAGTGGCATAGAAAGTTCTAGATTTTGTATTTTGTATCTATGTAGGATAGATGTTTTTTTATGGAATATTGTTATATTGTGGAGCTAGTACTTATGAAATGCCAGTACTTAATGTCTCATGGAATTAAATGCATCCAAGCTTTGCATAAGTCTGTGGTATTTGTCTCTAATTAGAACCAAGAACTATGGGAGGAAAAACAAAAAGACATCCTGTCATGTAGCAATGTTTGAGAGCAAATATTTGCTTAGAACCCCTAGCAAACCACTGAAGGTACCACAACTTGTTCTCATTTTGACAAACGAATTGCAGCCCCTCAAAATGCATTTCTAGTTGTGGAAGTAATAAATGTTTAAAAAGAAATAACTCTTACAAGTACCTTTTTTGTATGAAAACACTTAGTGGCATTTCTTTGAGTTCTTTACATTCTGAGTTCAAATCACACTGAGGTCAACTTTGGCTGTTAAAATAAAGTACCAGTCAAATCCTGGAGTTGATGTCATCAACTTACCATCTCCCCTCAAAACTACTGACCTAAAATTTGAGTTATTATTGGAAGGTGGCAGCCTTTATCATTTAAACCAGCCATACCAGGCCCAAATACTTTGCCTCATTTAAGTTTAAACTGGCCAGATTTGACTTCTCATGCCTATCCTACATTGTCATTCTAAAAATAAAAACAATCACATCATCAAAAACTCAAAGATAACGCATAATTAATTCAATACAATATGAATAACAAAAAGTATTATATTTAATAGTGTAATCTGAATGTTTAAGGGTTACTAACCATGAAAGCAGTCAATATCACTAGTAAATGACAGTCACATACTTTTTATAAAAGAGAGATACTGCGTAGATCAAGAGTAAATCTAATCAAATCAGCATATAGTACTTAGATAAGGATTGAACATGTAGACATGGGGTTCAACCGGTTTCATTATCCAAATACCACATTTTGGAGAATGAAATAATGTTGCTGTGCAAGACAAAGTTAACAATAAGCATAATAATATATACAAAGCTAAAACTAGGTGACCTAAATTCTTGTTTATTTTAGGCCACACCAAACGTTGCTGCTATCTGCTATGTTAGCATGGAAGGCGGACGTTAAACGATGATGATGATGGTGGTCTCTTTTGGGCATATAACTAATTTGAGTAGAGAATGGGTAGCCAATAGAAATGGCCCCAGTGTCATACTGGTATTGATTTTATGAAAAATAACAGCACCCCCTGTAGGATTTAAAGCCAAAAATGAGTGACACAAGACTGTAAGAAATTTAGTCTTATGTGTTTAGTTTCTGACAATTTATCACCCCCAGTCAAAATAGAAAAAATATCATAAAACGTGGTTTAAATTTTTTTGTTTTTGGGAAATACATAATGCTATTAAAAAAGCAGCATAATATTAAGTTGAAATATTGGCTACAAACATGTTGAAGGGCTGCCTTTGATTTCTTCTATCCCAAAAGGATTTTTCCAACCCAGTATTTACATGTTGATAGCTTTCTGTGCTTCAAGATCCACTGTTCCAAAAAAGAATTATTCTAGGTTCTCACAAAAATTCATAAATTCCTCTGTTGTCAACTTCAATGATTACAAATTTTATAGTGACGTTGATAATAAGGGATGTGGATGTTGCACTCCAGTTTTGCTTCATTAAATTAGTGGCCCAGAAATTGCCAGTAATTTGTAATCTTTGTATGATGTTCATATGGTTTACCCAAAGTGAAAGGAATATATGCTGTCTCTTCCCCAATAGAGTTTGTCTGAAATGTTTTTAAGGACTTTTGGAATAGATGGTTTCCTTGACTTCAAAGATTTCTTGCAATAGGCTTATTTGAGGGTATATAATCTTTTAAGTTGAATATCTAAAGAAATGTGTTGTTTATTCACTGCATTTTATTTTTATTATGTTATGTTAATACTAGAGAGATCAATGAAAAGGTTCAGGCTACTCTCCTTCTCTAGAGACAAAGCAAAAAAGACAGTTCACTGCTTCAGTATTGAAGTGGTTTTCCACAGTGAAGATCTAATGTCAGTTCAAATGAAGTATTAGAATCTATAACATTATTTCTGCTTGTTACGTTATGTGTTCATATGTTATGCTTCAAAGGGAATTAAAAAGTGTCGCTTCAAAGGGAATCAAAGAGTGAAGTTTTTTTTCTCTCCTCAAAAAAAAAAACAAACAAAAAAAGCGTTTTCCAGAGCAAAAAGTGATAGTTTATTTTTGTTTTGTTTTTTATATGCACAGGATAAACTTGAATATCTTTGAATAATTGTTAAAACCAATTATTATTTTTTTTATTACAAATGACCAATGGATCAAACATCTTTCAATAATTGTTAAAATCCACCACCACCAGGAAAGGCATAACTCCACATAAACTTCCTTAAATAAGAGTAATTGTGTGCAATGAGCACAGGTGTCTCATTTATTTCTGTTTTTTCTACCACCCCTTTTTTCTTCTTCTTTTTGCATAGTTCCACAAGGATTCCATATGCTTTTGTCACCCTAGTCGTTTTCCATTTATCCCTTTTTTGTCAAAGGCCTGCAACAGTTCAACCTGCCCACCGTGCTAGCCTACTCTACACTATACACTTTCCTATCATTATTCAACTTTTATCCCTTGTTTCAATCATTCAATTGTGGCCATGCTGGATCATAACCTTGAAGAATTTAGTTGAACAAATCAACCCCTGTACTTACTTATCTGTTTGGTACTTATTCTATTAGTCACTTCTGCTGAACTGCTAAGTTATGTGGGACATAAACAAACCAACACTGATAGCTAAATGGTGGTGGTGGTGGCAGTGCAAACACACACACACAACTGGCTTCCACACGATTAGTTGACTCTCCAGACATAGCTGAACCTTACCTGTCTTTGAAATGAAAAATTCCCTTGCTTAAAAGATTTGTTGACAGGGGTGTGACAACTGACAGCACCGTCTGCAGCACCCTGATCTTTCATAGAAATGCAGAATGTAACCATTCACATACATGCACATGTACACAGTCTCTGTCTACCAAATTTACTAGAAAGGTATTGGCTGACCTAAGGCTATAGGAGACTGAAAGATTCCCATCATATGTATGTGGGGTGAGGTTAATTTGTTTGACTAAAATTCTTCTAGATGGTGTCTCAGTATGTCCACGGTCAAATGACTGAAACAAGCAAAAGAATCAAAATGATGATTTTCTTTCGGCAGTAGATAATCAATGATTATCTGTGATGTTTTATTGATAAATGCATCTGCTCGAGAAAACCCAATGTAATGAGTGTAAAATAAGTGTAAATAATATAGCTGTCCCAGACTATGGTAATAGAGTGACAGTCTGAATGAGAATTTCAAATGTCTACAATCATTTGGATCTTTTATTTTGTAACAAAAATGGGATTCAATAAAACTCAATACAGAATGACAGAAAAAATGATATAGCAAACCCACTGTTGTATATCAAAAGTATAGACATCTTATTGTATTCTTTGGCATGGATCATGGATTGTCTTAGCATAGGTTTAGAACTGTACACTTAATGAACATCCAGTTAACTTGAAAAATGGATGTTAAATGTGTTAGTATATGAAAAGAAAATGTGCTTAAACTGAATAAATGTACTGATTTATGTATTTTCTCTCCCATATTTTCATATCAAGAGGACTCCCCGTCCTTTTTTTTTTTTTTTTAAGTTGCTTTTATGAAGTAAAGATAATGCACGACATGACGACATATGCTGAGCAATTCTACTTAGGTGCAAACACTTTATCGCTTTATAAAAACACAAAAATATTTACAAGAAAGATCTAATGTAAAATAAACATTTATACATGCATGTACACACAACACATGAATCTAATTTTAATTGAATATAATAAATTCTTGAGACACATTTGAAACCATATATCTGAAACCATATATTTTTGTTTATTGTCTGTTATAATGCAAAATTAATAGATACTCTTGTATGTGACCTGAAGGTTTGAGGCAAAGAATCATCTGGTTTTATTTAAATCTTCTAACTCAGAATAAGTGACAGTATTGAGAAAATACTTAAATGGATTAGCATCTATTAATGGTAAAAATAATCCAGAATCTTCACTTGTGATATGATCATAAATGAGCCATTTCTTCTCAGCATTCCTAACTATCATTATTTGTCACTGTTCATTTCTCATGTTTTAATTAAGACATTACCTTTAAAGTAATTATTATCAATTAGTCTAAGTGTGGCATGGCTGTATGGTCCAGTCCCACTGTGCAGCATTCTTGGCATATGTTTTCTGCTTTAGCCATGGGCCAACTAGTGCTTTAAGACTGCATTTGATAGAAGTTGGAAATACATTATGTGTGTGTATATGTACATATATGTGTGCGGTACCTGAGTTTACATCTCCAATAACTTAGTGGTTCAGCAAAAAGCTGGTATAAGTATCAGACATGAAAAAATTAAGTACTAGGTTAATTTGTTTGACTAGATCCTTCAAGGTGGTGCCCCAGGGTGGCAGTAGTTCCATGATTAAAACAAGTAATGGATCTCCATTTGTGGATTTGACTGAATGCATGTAATTTTTACTACTCTGTAATTTTTTTTGTCCCAATACTCTAATTTATTTATTTATTTATTTATTTATTTAAGTCTTTAATTTCAACATATACTAATCTTAATAAACATTTAGAAAAGGCAGCGAGTTGGCAGAAACGTTAGCACGCTGGGCAAAATGCTTAGCAGTATTTCGTCTGTCTTTATGTTCTGAGTTCAAATTCCTCCGTGGTTGACTTTGCCTTTCATCCTTTCAGGGTCGATAAATTAAGTACCTGTTGCATACTGGGGTCGATCTAATCAACTGGTCCCCTCCCCCAAAATTTCAAACCTTGTACCTAGAGTAGAAAAGAATAAACATTTACAAAAATAGTTTCATTGCATCCAGGAAATGGCCACTTTATATGAATTACTTGAAATATCAAATCTTCAACAATGGCACCTAATATATTTCTGAACCTATGTCTTGCTAAAGAATTTTTCAACTTCCATATCTTCCCTCTCCAGATTGTCTTTTGTCCGAGTTCAACACTAATTACTAATTTATGTTGATGGGTACATCATTCTTCACTATGAAAAGACATAGTATCCACACCCAACTGCTGGCACTGAGATTTTCTGTCAAGTGCAGTGTTACTGTGGTATGTTTGAAGCTACCCCCACCTCCTTTTCTTTTCTTTTCGCTTATTAGGGTCGACTATTAAAGTTGTGTAATTCTAAGTTACTCTCTGGAATGCTTTGTCAATTGTATCTTGTTTCCTGATGAATTATGAAGTCTATCTTGTTGTCATAAAGCTTCAGATTGCCTTTGACTCGGTGTCATATATTCTGGTACTTGATACAGTGTCTTTAGGCATCTTTAATACTTTTTATATACATGTATTTTATCATTTTGTCGCAAACCACTTTTTCTTTTTCTTTCTTTCTCTTTCTTTCTTTTTTTATTTTGCAAGTAGGGTAAGATTTTGTAGCATTAATTACCATTCTCAAGGACATTAAAAGTGAAGTGAATTAGCTTACTTTAAATCTTACTCTACAGTAGTGCAGCTCTCAATATTTTGAGGTTTCACTTAACTCAGACTATTATCAAAATTGAAATGCACAATAAAAACATTTCTTTCTCTTTCTTTCCTTTTTCTTTCTGCTTAGAGAACTACCGCTACTAAAAAAAAAATCTAGTTTTTTTTATTTTTATTCTTTTTTTTTATTATTATTAACTTTATTATCATTTTATTCTTGAAATGTGAAAAGACATTTTAAGTATTTTTCTTTCTGGGGTTTTCTTTCTTTATTTCAATTTTTTTTTCTTCATTGATTTCAATTTTTATGAAAATTTGTGCACAAATTTTTACTTCCGGGTCTTGCATGAGCCAGTCAAGGAGCCTTTACTAGAATTAGTAGCTAAATCCCCTCAAACTGTTTCTTACCATCATCAAAAAATAAAGAAAAACCGTGTTGAAAAATTCCAATTTTTAAAACAATAGACATAATAATATAAGTGGTGAGGGACTGAACGATCAGGGCTAGAATATTTGCTGTACAAGAAAATAATAAAATTTGTAAAAGAAAAATATGCCAAGTCAGTAACAAATCTGAACAAAATAACAAAATTTTGAAGTTGAGGCTTTTGTAAAACAGACAAGAATGTTGAAAAATAGAAATATCCCAATACAAAATTTATATACATACCAACAGACACACACATATATATATATATATATATATATATATATATATATATATATATATATAGGCACAGGAGTGGCTGTGTGGTTAGTAGCTTGCTTACCAACCACATGGTTCCGGGTTCATTCCCACTGTGTGGCACCTTGGGCAAGTGTCTTCTACTATAGCCTCAGGCCGACCAAAGCCTTGTGAGTGGTTCCGGGTTCATTCCCACTGTGTGGCACATTGGGCAAGTGTCTTCTACTATAGCCTCGGGCCAACCAAAGCCTTGTGAGTGGATTTGGTAGACGGAAACTGAAAGAAGCCCGTCGTATATATGTATATATATGTATGTGTGTGTATATGTTTGTGTGTCTGTGTTTGTCCCCGCAACATCGCTTGACAACTGATGATGGTGTGTTTGCGTCCCCGTAACTTAGCAGTTCAGCAAGAGAGGCTGATAGAATAAGTATTAGGCTTACCAACAATAAGTCCTGGGGTCGATTTGCTCGATTAAAGGCAGTGCTCCAGCGTGGCCACAGTCAAATGACTGAAACAAATAAAAGAATACTAAATTTCACCTATAATAGTAATTATGTTATACACAATAAAACTAGTAATGGTTATTAAAATAAAATGAGTTCTCACCGGGCACAGGGAAATCATTAATTTGCAATGTAGAAAGTAAATTTACAACTTTTGTCGCAATTGATTTTTATCATTTCACTGTTAAAAGCTTATTCAGTCTATTTTTAGAATAAAATTTATAAATTATCATCCATGTTAAGTTAGTTTAGTCATGGGACTTTACTTGTCACTTACATGGACGCTAGACATAACAACTACTTAAGTGATGGGGGATACAAAAAAACATTGGTTAGGAACCACTGGGTTAGATAAAGGTTGGGGAAAACATTGTACAGCCTGGCACGTAAAAAGCACCCACTACACTCACGAAGTGGTTGGTGTTATATATATATATATACACAATGGGTTTCTACCAAATCCACTCACAAGGCTTTGGTCGGCCCATGGTTACAGTAGAAGACATTTGCTCAAGGTGCCACGCAGTGGGACTGAACCCGGAACCATGTGGTTGAGAAGCAAGCTTCTTACCATACAGCCACACCTGCACCTACTATTAATAATATATCTTTATAATCAAATATTATAAGGAATTATATATATAAAAAAGAAAAGATTAAAATATTTTATGTACTGTAGAAGTATAACCAATTTATTGCAGATCAATTTTAACAAAATCTTAACATGGGCCCCAGTGAAGAACCACTGACCTAAATAAATAAATACTCAACACATTGCAATTCAGCACTTTGTCTTGTAATTAAGAAACTTTATCACCATTCTATATGGTTGTCACATTGTAATGAAGCAAGAAATAAACCTATAACAGGAGACCCTTCCGATCTATGATTACACCCTGAGAAGAGAGGACAGGCCATACTTCCCCTACCTCTTAAACAACACACCTGTGTCTTACTCACCTGACAACAATAATAACTCCTTTCTAGATTATATTCTTTATATACTAACACACCTATTTACCACAATCATATGGCAAACAATTCATAACACTCCTCTAATCACCTGCCCATCATCATCATCATCATCATCATCACAGTGCATTCACACATCAACAGACAAAACGAACACTTTGCCAAAGCTTAATGGAACCAGTTCTATCTACTAACGACAAATTGCATCATCTTACAATTACATACAGGATTCAACAACGCCACAGTCATTAATATAGATGATAATTCTGGTGCGTACACACAATAAAATAATTGCAGAAACTGAAGTAATAGATGTGATAAAAATAAGGACAACCTCAAACATAACTGAACAACAACACATTCAACAAAAACAAAAGAAAACTTAAACTAAATGAGAATATAGGGAAGAAAATAAACCAAAGGAAAAGTAGAAAATGGGCGAACATTTGTTATTATTTAACATAAACTGCCAACAGTGTGCAAAGTAATTGACAGGACATCAGCAAACCCTGAAAAAGACCACACCTAATCACACTTCACAATAATATCTTGAAGTAACATACATTCCCAATAACAAGTAAACTTGTCAAATGCTTTTCCATGTCAGTCACTAAACATTATATAAAGTAGACAAAAAAGTAAAACACATGATACTTTCTATTTAGACCTTGGCCCACTTTTTATATCAAAAATATCAGAAAAGCAGTAAGGAAGTAATGGAAAAAAAAAAAAAATTAACCCTTTAAACCAGTCATATCTGGGCCAAAATATTCTACCCATTTTATATTCAAACTGGCCAGATCTGGCCTCTAAGACCTTCCTTACAATGTCATTCTTAAAATAAATGATTACATCATCAAATTCTCAAAGCTATGAAATACGATTAATTCAGTGTAAATACATAAGCATTATATTAGACAGAATAATCTGAATGTTATAGAGTTAAACTTTAGCACTTTAGCCAAATCACAAATGTATTCATAAAACATAGGGAGTTACTGCACCCTTCAATATTTTCGACAATTTTTATTATGAGCCAGTGAAGGAACCCCTCTACACCAGAGTTTCTCAAGCATTTTCATCCTATACAATAAATAAATGCGCCCTTTTAAAGCCTAGCCAGGTTCATGGGCCTGGTTTCAATGGCGTATGTGTTCCCCAGCTGGACAGGACGCCAGTCCATCGCAGCGTTCCTCATTTTTGCCTGCTGAATGGACTGGAGCAACGTGAAATGAAGTGTTTTGCTCAAGAACACAACGCGTCGCCCAGTCCAGGAATCGAAACCACAATTTTACGATCATGAGGCTGACACCCTAACCACACGCCTCCACATTTTCATCCTATGCTTCACTTCAATTTCCTAATAAATCCATGTCCCACAATGAAAGAACCAAGTTAGTATATAGCAAATATATAGATATTCAAAAAAATGTTGTTAATTTAAACTTTACTGCAAGTTTTATTCACTTGTTACTTACACCCCATTAGTGAAGCAGGCACTCTGCTATGAGAGCTGACGTGCTGGAATTAGCAGCCAAATAAAACTTAATTTACACCCTGTCATCGTGACAAAGGACAGATTGAATTCTATAATCCTTGTTATGATGTACCCCAAAAAGGAAAATTGGAAGACATGGTTGGAATATCTTTAATCATTGATGTATAGCATCAGAGCAGAACTGGGATACAATTATTGTTCTTTCCAATATTGCTAATTCCACAGAATCTGGAAATTGAGTAAAATAATTGCATTTCTAAAACTTAATTAAAACCCAGCCAAAGTATTGTTCTACAGATGCATTATTATTTAAACCTTAAAAAATCCTAGAAAAATTAATTAAATATTACTAATGCAAATTTTCCTTTCCTGCCCACGACACTCTCAACTCTTAATCATACAGAGCCTCGTTCAAAGAATACAAGATGACTCCAACAGAGAAGCTCTACGCACATTATTTTAATGATCATCAACATCACTACAATTTTTAACTCCATTCTTTACTACTCACTTATAAACAAAATATTGGTTTCAAATTTTGGCACAAGGCCAGCAATTTCAAAGGAGGGGTTAAGTTGATTACATTGATCCCAGTGCTCAACTGGTACTTATTTTATTGCCCTTGAAAGGATGAAAGGTGAAGTCAACCTCAGTGGAATTTGAACTCAGAATGTAACGATGGACAAAATGTCAGTAAGCATTTTGTTTGACGTGTTAACAATTCTGCTAGCTTGCTGCTTTACTTACAAACAAAAATGTTAAAACACCATCTTTCGTCTTTTACTTGTTTCAGTCATTAGAATGTGGCCATGCTGAAACACTTGCCTTGAAGAACTTTTAGTCAAATGAATCATTCTCAGTACTTTTTTTTTTTTAAGCCTGGTACTTATTTTATTGATCTCTTTGCCAACACACCAACATGGTGGGAGGGGGTAAACACACACACTCATATACGATGGGTTTCTTTCAGTTTCTTTCTACCAAATCCACTCACATAGTTTTGGTCAGCCTGAGGCTATAGTAGAAGACACTTGCCCAAAGTGCCATGCAGTGGGACTGAACCCAGAATCATGTGGTTGGGAAGCAAGCTTTTTACCACACGGCCATGCCTTTTTCTTTCAAAATTTCACACTAATTTGTTTCAAATGCCAGCTTAATAACGACAAAGCTATTTCACTAAATTCTTTATCAGTTTAAAAATGAAATAAAACGAAGGTGGTGTATTTCAACAGAAATATTATAGCAAAAGGGTTAAATACAACCAGAAGTTCTGAATTAAAATTTTCCACCAAACCTAAGTCATAATTTATGTTCCTAACACTAGCTTAATGATAACTAAGTTATTTTACTAAAAATTAAATGAAAGAAACACAGAGCATCTCAACAGAAATACGGCAACAAAAGGGTTAAAATCTAAAAATAACAAAAAAACAAAGCAAAGGAGATAACACCAGTAACATGCTTATCAAATTTCTTTTTTAGAATATTTATATTCTACAACTTGGATCTTGTCCTTTAAAGTCCATTGAGTGAATGCAACAGACAGCTTTCAGCCTTATTAGATTTTCTCAGTGGGCAAGAATTACAAAATTATGGGAATGTTATGATGTTGCTTATGATTAACAAAATAGCCGAAGGAAAATATCCCAAAGGAGTGTTCTGCATACTAAATACAAATATGGTAAGATCTTGTCGATAGTGCAGTCCTAGAGATATCAAATAACAGTATGGTAGTTCTTGGAATGCCTGTGATCACAGCTCTGCTTGATCTGGGTTGACCTGGGGCTAAACAACAGCATACACACAAACACATCTCATTATAAACTACAAAGAGCACAAGATAGAAAAACTTGGCATCATTACAAACTGCACACAGACCACACCCAAATAGAATAAAAACACTAATGGAAAGACCGTCTAGACATATAAGCATCAACCCACACAGTGCCTGCTGCTCCATATTCAATTAACCCTCGATCACCCAGTCACATCTCTAACTCCACACAACACTATCCTACGAACATTCATCATTATCATCATCATCATCATCATTTAACGTCTGCCTTTCATGCTAGCATGGGTTGGACGATTTGACTGAGGACTGGCGAACCAGATGGCTGCACCAGGCTCCAATCTGATCTGGCAGAGTTTCTACTGCTGGATGCCCTTCCTAATGCCAACCACTTCGAGAGTGCAGTAGGTGCTTTTTACGTGCCACCGGCATGAGGGCCAGTCAGGCGGTACTAGCAACAGCCACGCTCAAAATGGTGTTTTTTACATGCCACCTGCACAGGAGTCAGTCCAGTGGCATTGGCAATGACCTCGCTTGAATGTTTTTTCACGTGCCAGTAAGGAGACGCTGGTAACGCTTCAAACAACTATGGCTTAGACATAAGACAAAAATGTGTTAAGGTAGAGATGCACATCACAGGCATGTGCCAATGAACTACAACTGACATTTGGTCAATGACCTACATGCTGGGTCTAGCAGAAAAAAGCTCTAAGATAAATATCACAATGGGGATTGCTACTGTTAGTCTTTCTCTACTTATTTTCAGTTCCACATTTGGAAAGTTTCTTATAATTTATTTCCTAAATGTATTTTTGTTTTTATCGTTTGGACAAGCAACATCAATCATTACGTAAGGAAAGTAATGTTGCATAGATATTATACAATATAATGAAATAATCTGTTTGGCTTTCCAGACAAGTATCTCCTGAAGTAGCTTCATGACACTAGAAGTTAGTTTAATATCTCAGAGAGCCATATATGGTACCTCCATTTGTATGTCCCTTCAACCCTGTGGCCTTCTTAACTGCCTACTTTTAGGGACATGCTATCCAAAAATGAGTTTATGAATCTTTAATAGAGATAGATTATGTCAATAGAGACTGTCAAATTTAAACTGTAGTATAAAGCAGATCTAATGTGTATGATCTTGTAATTCTTTAGGTAAATTGTTCATGTCACTTAACAGATTTCAGATTTAGTATGTTTTCTATAATATATGACTGGGGAAATGATAGTATTAAACTACAGTTATGTTAACTACTTTGCAACACCAAATTATAATCTTGTTGCAATCTGGATTTCTTAGTCTCTACTAGAGGCCATACCTGGCCTTGCCCATCATCATCATTTAACGTCCATTGTCCATGTTGGCATGGGTTGGACGGTTTGACCAGGGCCAGAAGGTTGCACCTGATTCCAGTCTGATTTGGCATGGTTTTCTACAGCTGGATGCCTTTCTTTACACCAACCACTCCAAGAGTGTAATGATTGGCATGAGACTAGTATCTGCCCAGGTTTATTATATCACCACACTCTTAGATTATTTTTTTATTTCTTGGGGCTCCTACCTTCTTCAATATACTGTACTAATTAGCTTAATTTTTAATGAATTGTTCTAATCAATAACTTTCCAGTATCTGTTACAGTGGAGGCGCAGTGATTAGGGCAGCGGACTTGCGGTCGGAGGATCGCGGTTTTGATTCCCAGACCGGGCGTTGTGAGTGTTTATTGAGCGAAAACACCTAAAGCTCCATGAGGCTCCGGCAAGGGGTGGTGGCGACCCCTGTTGTACTCTTTCGCTCCAACTTTCTCTCACTCTTTCTTCCTGTTTCTTGAGTAACGCTGCGATGGACTGGCGTCCCGTCCAGCTGGGAGGGGGGGAACACATACGCCATAGAAACCGGGAAACCGGGCCCATGAGCCTGGCTAGGCGTTAGAAGGGCGGAAAAAAAATAAAAATCTGTTAGAGTGCTTGTATGAGTATACAATATTCTTCATGCTACTGTCAGGAGCTACAAAAAACAAGATTCAGAAAAAGTTAAATAAGTTTTGACGTTCTTGAAAAGATCTAACCCTCTGCAAAAACAGAAAAGGAAAAAAAAATTTCCTTTTTCTTTTTGCACCCCAGTGGCCTGAAAAAAAAATTGCTGTTGCCTATAACTTGGAATAGACATTCACTTCTGTCTGTTAAGAAGCTTTTGAGTCATCACCATTGTCAACACTGCTATTATTATTCATTTGTTCTCTTCATTTCAATTCGTTTTTTATTTGTTTTTATGAATTCTTATTACAATTGAAATATATATTATTTTGTTTTTTTTTTCTTTTTTCTTCCAGCGCTACAGTGAATACAAGTGGTAGCTATATCATTCAGTGAATATCCATATTTTTGTACGGCTGTCGTAGATATTAGCAGCACAATGCCAAAGAGAAAGCTAGAAGGTGACTTCTGTTCAGAATCTCAAAGCGGTCTGATGGCTCTCGCTTTAGATGTTACTCCTCCCCAATCTGAGATTGATGAAAGCAGTAGCTTCAGTGCTATCACAGATAGCAGTGTGGATGTACCTTTTTCTGGTCAGTATGGACAAATCTTGTTTTATCTCACCCTTGTCTTGTTTCCATTTTTATTCTCATCTCATTACACTTCATGGAATATCCTTTTAAGTTCTTGCCTATCCACTAGCCTGGAAGTGGTATTGTCACATCTGGAGAACGTCTGACTATACCTTGCAAAATTTTGTTTTTGTGTTCTGAGTTCAAATCCTACCATGACCCCCATCGTTTAATTTAGCACCATCATCTGGCACTTTGGATGCCTTTAGTGAAGTCTGCTCTGTTGCAAGCATTTGGGTTAGTTCCCTTCCTACCACCAGTCTTAGAGGTTCTGTAAAGAATTGTGAGACTGCTTCCTCTCTCTCTTTTGACTAAAAGATTAAAGAAAAAGAAAACTGTCCAACCCATGCCAGCATGGAAAACAGACATTAAACGATGATTATGGTATATATAATAAATGCAAGTTTAATATTTTTCTTAATACTTCCTTCTGGTGGCTTCCCCATTGGTAAAATTCTTGTGATTTGAGTATTAGGTAGTGTGGAAGGCAGCCAGTTTAGAAATATTACATAAAAGTAGTTGTATTACTGGCAGATATCACCAACTGTGCGTGAGTAAATGAGGTGGGCGTGTCTGTAGATGTTGTGTATAAGATAGTAAATAAATTGTCTATGTATTCAGTTTCCTGGTTCAGTTTGTAGGTCATTAATTTTTTATTTTTTTTTAGCTCATTTGCATCCTTTGTCAAGACATTTAACTCTACCAGCCAACAGTGTAGTGGGCTGAATGTAGTGCACCAAATTGATTAAATACTAGATGGTTGGTTAGAAATTCATGGATCTAGTTTTAGTCCTACTTTAACCGTTTAATTTTCAACCCTTGAGCTTTTTAAACAGGCCATACCTTACATATGCATTATCAGGATATACCAGAAAATGGTCTTTTTATATTATTTGCATATAGTCATGGACTGGCAATTTAGTTTGCCTTCAATTTGATGATCCACAGAAATGGGGGGAAACATTGATTTCCGTTGCTCCTGAATGGGATTTGGGGTGAGTTGTTTCATCTGTCTATGACTTCCAAGTGTTTTAACCCCTGATGGAATCACCATCGCTGTGCCAAATTGCAGCTTACTGGCAAACAAGCAAAGCACATATAATTGAGATAATGCATGATTAATTAAAATCCATGCGAATAAATAAACATTACATTTAGACAGAATGATTTGAATGCTGCAGTGTTAAACTTGCCTTATCAGGTCAAAATATTCTACATTTTTATATTTGAATTGGCCAGATCTGGCTTCTCACGCTTACCCTACAATGTCATTCTAAAAATAAACAATTCCATCATCGAAATCTCAAAGCTATGAAGTAACACGTGAATACATAAGCATTACATTTGACAGATTAATCTGAATGCTAGTGAGTTACTGATCTGAAGAAATTTAACACCCTTCCATTATAAATGGTTACAAGAAGTCAGCCTTGGAGTTACTCCTGCTGTGAGTGTACAAATGGCCTGTGAAAGGTTTCTTTGAGAACTTTGTGAGGATTGGTGTTTCCTTGATGCTAACAATGAGTATAATCCTTCCTTCATTCTAACACATGCATACATATGTATATGAACACACACATAAAAAAAATTCCACTAGCCTTGGTCACTCAAGTTAAGTAAAGCTGGCTTTCAGTATTAGCTTATTGTAACTATATTGCCCTTTCACCTTGCTGGAAGAATGGGAAAGATAATTATAAAAAGCTGGCAAAGTATTAATTCTGAGGATTGTCAACAGTGCTAACTTCATATGGCTATTCCTGCACACTTGATGTATTATCAGCAGTAGTTTTATAGACATAAATTAGTTTCATTGTTTGTGTGTGTGTTGTGAGGTACTTGTATGGTTGTGTGATTAAGCCCATTGTGTGCCATCTTCAACAAGCGTCTTTTACTATAGCCCCAAGTTGACATTAGCCTTATGAATGAAATTTGATAGATTGATAGAATCTGTATGGAAGCCTGTTGTGTTTATGTATTTATGTCTGTGTGAAAGAGAGAGAGAGAAAACATATGTTGTGTCTGTCTTTGCATTGAGGCTGCTTTGTTTATGCCCCACAACATAGCAGTTAGACAAGTAGCAGTCAATAAAAAATAAGTACTTGGGTTGAAGGCATACGGCCTAGTGGTTAGGGCATTGCACACATGATTGTCAGATCATGGGTTCAGTTCCTGACTGGGCGACGTGTTCTTGAGCAAAACACTTCATTTCATGCTCTAGTGGGTGGGAGAGTGGCAGAAATGCTATTTGGTATACCTTCCAGCTCTCTATCCAGAGTTCAAATCCCACCTGCCTGGAGAAGGCAACAGGAAACCTCTTCAGTATTCATCCCAGATTTAATCATGGATGGCTCTAGTTCTAGTAGTTTATTTAATGGTGGCAGGGGAGGGCATAGGCTCACTCCCAGGTCATACAGACAGAGTGCTGGAGAAGGTTAACGTGCACAAAACCTGCCTAAGATCAGACCACCACTAGACTTTTTGACTTGGGTTGATAAAATTAACTAGACCTCTTCATGGCAATGCCCCAGCATGGTCACAGTCCAGTTACTGAAGCAAGTAAAAAAAAGAAAAGAAAGAAAGAAAATCTTCACTCTTCCATGTATCAAAATAAATAAATAAATAAATAGAATGAAATTCAATTCCTTCTAGCAAGTAACTATTAATTATCAAAAATTAATAACTTTTAACCTGTAAATGCTAATAAACAACAATGTAATTAATTTGAGACAGTGTCAGCTGTAGGTGTGAAGTAAATATTATATAGTTGTTGAGATTGCAATTTGCAACTAGTTTCTTAAATTACATTTTAAGTAGTTTAGTGTTAAGGTCACTGGAATAAACTTCCTACTACAGAATTATTTAAATTTTCATGGAAGAAAATTATTCTTCAATTTTTATTAATAAACTTTAGCTATATTCAACAAGATGAATAATGTATCATGCCCAAAGTTTAAACATTTGTCAATAATTTGACATTCCTTGTTTGTTTTGAGAAAAGTAGTCAGCCCGTGACATTGCATTGACAGTTCAACATCTTCAATTTCTTTAGAAAAAATTCTACAGTGGTTTCCGGTTGCCTTCTGCCAGTTTTGGTTTTTCTGCTTGTTTCTTGTTCTCCCAAATTTATTCTTCATGCATAGAAACAAAGAACCAATTTAAAGCCTTTATATCAAGGCACATCCACACACTACTGGACTTACATGGCACATGTCTAGAGATAAGCCCTCACAGGATTACCTTCTGCTATTTGGCTCATAACTGGGGCCTTTGACAGGTACTACCATCCTGGGCTAGAGCAGATCTGAGAGTAGTGATGACTGAGATGTAACAACATACTCTCCAAAACCCCTGCACTTCCAGGCTGAAGCCTCACTATTGGATAGACAGGGCAAAAAAGCAGACTCTCTCCAGAATCTACTTGGTGTTGGAACATATTGCTGTTTCAGAACTATTAATCAGATTGAACTATATATTGGTTTCAAATTTTGGCACAAGGCCAGCAATTTTGAGGGAGGGGCTAAGTTGCTTATATCAACCCCAGTGCTTAGATGGCACTTATTTTATCAACCCTGGACTAAGTCAAGTCTGGTGGCATTTGAACTCAGAACATAAGAGTCAAAGAAATGTCCTTAAGCATTTCATCCAGCAAGTTAACAATTCTACCAGTTCACCACCTTAGATTAACATATATACAGTAATCCTTTGACTATTGTGGGTGTTACATTCCAAAAACCCCTGTGATGGGTGAAAATTTGCGAAGTAGAAACAGTATTAAGGCCATGATAACATAATGTGCTAATTGCAATCTTTTGAAGGCATATTATTTAGTGGTTAGGGCATTCGGTTTACAATCATAGGGTCATGATTTCAGTACCCAGCAGCACATTGTATCCTTGAGCAAGACACTTTATTTCATGTTACTCTGGTCCACTCAGCTGGCAAAAATGAGTTGTACTTGTATTTCAAAGGGCCAACTTTGTCACTTTCTGTGTCACATTGAATCTCCCTTAAGAACAATGTCAGGGGTACATGTGTCTGTGGAGTGCTCAGCCACTTTCACATTAATTTCATGAGCAGGCTGTTCCATTGATCAGATCAACTGGAGCCCTCATCATTGCGACTGACAAAGTGCCTATTAGTTAATTGCAATCAAGTCAGTATGCAATTTAACAATACCAATCTAGTAATTGGTTGACTAAAAACACTAACAAATAAATGTATCAAATTTTATCTGTGATGTTGTGGTTCTTAGACTCAACCTGACATGCTACTATGAGCTTAGCAAGTTTTGAACATAGAACAACAACCTACAAACTATTAAACTCAACCAAGCCATACCCTCTTATATTTGTATTTGGCATTTTGCCCTTCTGGTCCCACACATTGTGTATGGATTGTGTATGTGTAGGAATTTGGCTGCTTAGCATGTTCAAGTGGGTAAGGTAGGACAATATTTCATGTTATTATTAAAGCAGACGTTTCTTAAATTGTAAAACAAGTTGAATACTATCTACTTCCTAACTGCAGCTAGTTCATACGGATATTTATGTTCATTTTCTTGTTTAACTTGAAAAATTCATATCTCTAACCTTTTGTTATATATATTCATTCCTCTGAAAGTAAAATTGTTGTGAAATTCAATTGTAGTTCTTAGATTAACCTGGAATGTATACAGATAAATATCTATTTTGTCTTAAAACTTTTCAAAGTTTGGTATACAATTCTGTCGATATTATTTAATTTAGTGGTTATGGCAATTAGTGATGCTATAGTCTCAGTGAATTTTTGTTCCTTGAAAGAATGTGTAAGGTACTTTTTCAATGTCTGCTATCATCTTGAGATTTGTAGATATTGATTTGATTTAACAATAAAATTGCCTTGACTCTCTCCATCTCTCCCTCTCTTTCTCTACTTGGACATTGCTTCTTTAGTCTGAAAACTGCAAAAGCAGATTTCACTTTAAAAAATCCATTTAATTTCTATTTCTTTTCTCCCCTCTCCCATCCCCCCAAGATTCCTCATCTTTACCTATTTCTCCTTTAAACTTCCACTATAATACTGCTTTAACCATTTTTACTCTAAAATCCATAAATATGGGGCTGATGCTTTTTTTATTATTTTTTTTTTTATTATTATTGGCTAGCTTTTAACTAAAGCAAATTTTTAAAGAAGTTTTTTTTGCTGTAAAAGTCTTTTTTATTTTAGATCTATTAAGACAGCAAAATAAACATTCTCTTTTGTATATTGAAGAAATGTCTGTATTAATCCACATAGTCTCATATAAGACATGTCTGTTTGGCTTCAAGTTAAATCAACTAAGTTTTTTTATAGGAGGAAACGGAATTATTAGAAGTGATACTTTCTCTCCCATACTTTTACCGTGTTACATTGCATTTACTGCTTTATACTTAAACATAACCAAGTACTTCAACTAATAAATATATATTGTATTAAATTAGAATGGAAGTGTTTTAGTTACTGATGTTTGTGTGCGTGTACACTTGCAAGTCTTTGTATAGTTAGATTTAGAGTTAGGAAAGTTTCAGAACTTGGTAAACATATGTATTAATTCTCACCATAATAAATAAATTGTCATTTGAGATATTTTACAGTTTTTGTTTCATACTTTGTGTGTGTGTGTGTGTGTGTGTATGTGTGTGTGTGCACGTGCACATACTAATATGTAAGTATGTATAAACATAGCTGAAAAAGTAAAAAAAGGAGCTAATTAATGATGACGTCCTACTTTGAACACCTGGAAATGCTCACAGTTGGGTTGGCCACACAGAAGACACAACAACTAAAAGGCGACACAGGATGCCACTGAGGAGAATGTGCCATGATGGATGATAGAAATAAGTGGAGGGTCAAAATTTTGCAAATCTAAGTAAACTTGATACATACACATATGTATGTATGCATGCTTTTGTATATGTATGTATAACTTTTTTTCTACTCTGTTATCTTACATCAGTTGTAGAAGTACCTGGATAATTATTACTAGGTATGTAGGAAGGGAATCCAGCTGTAGAAACTTTGCCAGATCAGATTGGAGCCTGGTGCAGCCTTCTGGCTCGCCAGTCCTCTGTCAAACCGTCCAACCCATGCCAATATGGAAAGCGGACATTAAACGATGATGATGATGATGTATTTCAAGCAAATATGAACACTTGACAATGGTAATAATAATAATGCTTTCCAACAAAAGCACAAAGCTGTCAGAAATTTTTGTGTGAAGAGTAAATTATATCAACCCCACTACATAAGCTGGTGCTTCTTTCATCAATGAAAAGAAGGAAGTTTATGTTAACAGGATTTGAATTCGAGAAAGTGAAGTATCAGAATAAATTTTCAAAGCATTTTGCTTGATGCTCAACTGCTTCTGCCAGTTCACCACCCCCGATGACGCTTTCTATTGGGGAAAATATAGTCAATTCGAATCAATTCTTGTACAGTACTTGATTGATACCTATTTTATTATGATGGGCAGGATTTTAAGATTTGAATGTAAAGGGACTTAACTAAATAGCACAAGGTATTTTATTTTATATACCCATCCATCAGACATGGTATTATTTGGTAGATTTGTGAAACATTTGGGTGAATTTCTGGGTACATAAGTCTGTGACACAACTTCAGTTCTTCATTGTGTCAGTTCACTTCAGTTAGGTTATTAATGGCTTAAGGAAAGGCTTGATCTGTGCAGCTTACACTTTACTAAAAATAAAGAGCCTTTGTACTTCGAAAGACTAAATCTTTGTTATGGCAAGATTTGATCTCTTCATTTTACACTCGTTTCCTATGCTTGCATGCATTAGATGTGGTCATCATGGTTGGAGTCGTTTCTTTTTGGGAGCCACTACTCCTATAGACTGCTGCAAGTGTATGTCATTTTAACTTGGTTTCCATGGCTGGATGACCTTTAAATCATTGACTCTACTGGATGTATTTTCTTGGGGTATCAGCACCAGAGAGGTAGACAAGTCCTTAATGAGACACAGCTAAAGGGTCTCTGAAGCCTACTTTTCCTGTTTGCTCACCAATTCACTACAGAAGTTGCATGCAGATAATGGGTTTTCATTGTGGGACCAGTGTAAGAGGATGTTGCCTTGTATACTGAAAGTGTAGGCTACTTAATATCTTCAAATATGATCTGAATATAACAATCAAATTAATTGCTTAACTGCTGGTTATCCATCAGTTCACTATACACACTTGAAAGAGCATCTGCTGTCTTCTCTTTCTCTTTGTTTATTGTATAAAAAATACTTTTTCTTTTTTTCACAATTATGATAGCTGCATCATCAACAAGGTATCTGAGAGTTGGCAATATATACCCTGTCATCATTATATTGTGGCTATGGCACCTCAATGTTCAGCCCATCTTATTCAAGATGGTGTTGCAAGATAATTTAACTTAGTAGTCATAGAACTATAATTAACTTCCAGTCCAAAGATCAGCTCACTCTGTGGAGGCAAATGCACTTCTTCAGGCTCTGGACCAGCAAACCCCCCACCCCCCAATTTCATTCAACTGGACTGTCTATGATAAAGGGTAACCGAATGATGAAAATAGAAATACTTGGCATACACAGCATATGCATTGATTCAACTGAGTTGGCTTTGGTCTGTCTTCCTTTTGATTCCAGTTTTTTAATGAGTTAATGATTCTTTAGAGTTTTGTTTTTGTGAAGAACAGTTTTTATTTTACTTTCTGTTTATTTTTAAATCTTTTCCTTCTACCTGATTTAGTCCTAAACCTAATTCAATCCTATATCTGTGCTATTCCTTTTACACAACTTTTCACAAAATATTAACTTCTGTAAACTTTTTTCCTTTCTTCTCTCTGTTCATTTGCAGTTTACGCAATTTGAAAACTTTTCCTTATTGAATTTGTTTCATATTTTCAGTCTTGTTGTGATAATTTGATTACAAATGCATCCTTGTTTTTAATTGATCTGTTTTTATTACTTTCTATATTGCAAAATTAAACTATCTGCTTACTCTTTTATGTATGTTTTTAGGTATCATTAAACTATTATTTTATTTCACACCATTAAGATTTTACCTGATTGTCAATTTGCCCATGCATTATTCATACATATCTAAAACTATTCGAAAAACAAGGAAATTTATAAGCTTTGATCAAACCTAAGATTATAGCAATGCTATCATTATTTCAAAAATTAACTGTTGAAATTTACTTTTCTTAGTAGTAAAGTTTAACATAAAATATGAGAATTACAGTTTTACTGTCAATTCCTTTAAAAGGAACTATAGGAGTGGTTGTGTGGTAAGTAGCTTGCTTACGAACCACATGGTTCTGGGTTCAGTCCCACTGCGTGGCACCTTAGGCAAGTGTCTTCTACTATAGCCTCGGGCCGACCAAAGCCTTGTGAGTGGATTTGGTAGACGGAAACTGAAAGAAGCCCATTGTATATATGTGTGTGTGTGTGTGTATATATATATATATATATATATATATATATATATATATATATATATATATATATATATATATATATATATATATATATATATGTATGTGTGTGTGTGTATAAGTTTGTGTGTATATGTTTGTGTGTCTGTGTTTGTCCCCCCAACTTAGCAGTTCAGCAAAAGAAGTCAATAGAATAAGTTCTAGGCTTACAAAGAATAAGTCCTGGGGTCGATTTGCTCGACTAAAGGCAGTGCTCCAGCATGGCCACAGTCAAATGAGTGAAACAAGTAAAAGAGTATAACAGATATCCCATCTCACCGAGAAAACACCCAAACAAAACTCAATGTTTTTACTAACTCGCTGTCATTTTCTAGACATATGATAATTTACTTTTAGTACTTTTGCGCAACCTAATTTCTCTGACTTAGATTATTAACCAGGATAGTAGTTATACAGTGTAAATTGATTTATTATTATCATGTTTATGTAATGCCTGCTCTACTCCTGTAATGTAGAAACTACTCAGTCTTACTCAATAGTATGACTCACTCTGTCAGTTATCTTCTAGTTTTAATTTTTTTTTTTTTTTTTTTCATAAATCTTATAGTCAGGTGGGAGGGTAGTGCTCACGACATTTCACAGGGCCTCAGCAGGAAGGAAGATGGGTTCCTCAACAAACACTGTAAGGCCTGGCATTCTTGAAGTTCTGCCAAACCACTTCTCTTGTTTGCCACAATTTTTTCTACACTATCAGATTGTGTGCTCCTCATTTAGCTTCTCTTATTCCTACCAAACTCCTCAGCTCTTTGTCTGTGTATGGGGGCGGGGTCTATTCTAATGTCTTTGTACATCATTCCTAAAAAGGCAGCCTCTTTGATCTTGCCAGCTAACAACATATTGCCTTCTCTTCCAATATGTCAAAGGTGATGGATGTGTCATAAACAACCACCTCCTGTCTCTTTTTAGCTAGTTTTTATGAAAGTCAATTAGAGGAAGAGGAGAAAAGTTTGTGCCCAGCATCATTGCAGACCTCTCAGATTGGTGCAGTTGGGGTTCAATTTTGAGCATTTGTTGGTGGATTCCCGGAGAAAAATGTTGGTGGAGGGTTACTGATCTAGAAAGAAGAAACGGTCAAAATATTTGATGCAGGTACTGGGAGTGGAATACTGCAAAAGTGGTGGGAGAACATGTAGTCTTGGGTTGAGGGTGAATGCAGTTAGCTAGGTCAGAGGTATATCTATGAGTGAGAGAAGGAAGAAAAGAGGAAACAGCACATCTATATGCCTGGTTAAAGCTAATTAAGCATATGGCCTTCTTTGGGATGTGGTCTACAGCATTTGTGCTTTATGGTTAGTTAATGGTGATGATTGTCATCAACTGACTAGGGTTGTAGCCTCTCTCAGTCTGAAAGAGGAACCCGATTTTATGTTTGTCGTTTTTGCAATGTTATATGTGAGCAGAATCCTGATTAGCAAAGACTTGTTCATAAACATCCTATACCTTCTGCTCCTCGTACTACCCCACCCTCCATGAGCGCTAGCATCATTCTATTACACCAGCTTGTATGCTTCTCTTTACGAATCCTTCACTGAACACTGTTTTTGAGTTTTTCTCAGCAGAACTAGAACTTTCTTGCACTGTTATTCTGCTTACAATTTCTGTATAGGCACCAACATACAGCAATTAGCAAAGCCCATGAAGATAAAAAAGAAAATATTTTCCGACGTAATGTATGTGTGTGCGTGTGTGGACTTACATTTGTGTGTATACACACGCACATAAAATCTATGCATGTGCACGTACACAAAGGTATGGTTATGGATGGGAGTGCATAGATCTTTTAAGAAACTCCTAAATTATTTGGAAATACAGTTAGAAACATAATTGTAGTGATGCAATGTTCATCGTAAATATCGTAAATTGACGGAGATTTTTTTCAGTGAGTGGGAGGTTTAACTTCGGCCCATACTGAATTTGGCATTGGTGATTGTTATTATTTAATCTCAGGTCGGCTCAGCCCTGAAGCTCTTACTGTCATGTCTCGCCCCCACTCCCATATTCAGGAAACCCGAGGTGGACATCATTATTCAAAATATCCTTCTGTAGGGCGATAATGTTTAAGAATATGGCTGTTATTTCTAGCGTTTTGAGCGACCATTTAGAGGTTTGATATCGGTGGTGGTTGAGAATAAGTCGATGCGTAAAACAGTTTTTAAATACGAAAAAAGTGTTTTCTTGTGTAAACATTTTCTTACAACCTTTTAATCTCTGTCATTTCTAGATGATCGTATTAAAGAATTCTGGAGACGAATGACCAGTACCAGAAATTAAATCACTTTGATTCTTCTAATGATAAATGCTTTTGTACTTTGTTTCGAACCTTCGCTTGCTAGCTGTTATTTTTTTTTTTTAACTAATGTATTATTATTATTTGTTTTGTTCATTCAGTCGTACGTATTCCAAACAGTATTGTTATTACGTAACATAGTTCAAATATACAAACAGCGATCTTTTATTAAAGCTTGTAAACATAAATATTACATATGCCCACGTGTATTGCCATAATTGTATTAACATTTTCGTTTAATTAGCTGTTGTATGCAAGGATTTAACTAAGGGAGCTAACTACATCATCCCCCTCCTCCCACTTATGGTTGGTTGCCTCCCTTATGGACTATTCTCAGCCATTTTATCATCTTCCTACTGCTGGTTAGAATAATTTATTCATTTTATTCTTTATTTATATATATTTATATTTATTTGTTTGCATAGTAAAATTGAAAGAAAAAATTTCAACTCCTTCTTTCATTGTTCAGTGGTAAAAGGGAGTGGTCATTTTATTGTGACAGTTTTATAATGGAAATTAATTTTCACATTAATGAGTATTCATATTAAATTTTATATTGACACATGAGGCCTGGTTAAAACCACTTCTCTGATGCTGATAATGCTATTCTTTTCTTTATTACTTGAAATCTTTACATTTGGAGAAACAATAAGGACCATTTTCCAAACCCTCTGAAATTAGAGTGTAGAATTTCTCTTAGCCAAGTATTAGTGTGTTATTTTTGTACTATATTTATTATTTTTATTAAGGAAGAGTTTATTTGCTTTGAGCACTGTCTGTTGATAGTAATTCAAATACACTGGATTATCTGAACTCCTTACAGTTTAGACCTCATTTTCTTTCAAATTGAAAAAAAAATTAATAAATATTGAACTGATTTAGGTTGGATACCCTGTACCTTCCTCTGATCTTTCTATCCTCAAATGGAACGCCTTGAAAGGGTAGAGTTGATATTCTGGTTTTAATTAGTTGAGAAATTAATATTTTCAAATCTCTAACATGTTTCAGCTAATATATGTATTAAAAAAAAGTAATTAAAACGAGTCTTTAATTATTATTATTATTATTATTATTATTATTATTATTATGTTTCATTATTGCAGATTGTGATTGGGTGGATTTGCTTAACAAACAAAAGACATCCTACCTGCCTCCTTTTTACTCTGTTCTACATTTTGTCATAATTTTAGATACGTTCTTGGCAATACCAAACTTCATATTTGTGAATACTTTCATCCAATCTTTTTTTAATTAACACTTGCACATTGTTTTAAATTCATTCAAGTTTCTGTATTGCTTGCAATCCTTGATGTCATAAATAAACCTTACTTCCTCCATTCCACATTTCATTCTAATAGTTTTATTCTCCAAATTTTAATTTGTTTTCATTTCTTTTAACTTATTTGTGGTAATTTATGCTTCTAACTAACATTTCAGTATTGAAAAAAAAAAAGGAAAAAAAATTCTCATTTAAAAATTAATTTTTCTTTTATTATATTCTGTGGAATATAATAATGTTGAGAGAAATGAGCAAATGAAAATGACTTGTATGTTGGCTGTTTCTGAAAACAACCAATAATATGGCTTGTGATTAAATTTTTAGTCCAATAGTCTTTTCGCTTCATCAGCGTGAATTGTCCAAATTGTTTTTGGTTTACAATTCTGAGATCAACGCTGCTTTACTAATCACCATTTATATAGACATTAAACTTTACTGTGACCTAAACTTGAATATATAAATAAGTAATCCTGCTTAGTTTTAATGGGAAAAGTATTTTTAACAGAGAAAATGCGTGTGTGTGTGTGTGCGTTGATCATTTTCTTAACTTAAGTATTTTTCAAATAATAAATTGTAATAAATTCTTCTATATTTCTAGTTTGGTAGTAATTTTATCACCACAGACAATATAACTTTCATTTCAAATTCACTTTCTCTATATAATTGAGTACCATTTGAGGTACTCAATTTTAGACAGAAAAACAAAAAAAAAAAAAAAACAATCTTGTTGAATAAATTTTCTGAAATCACACACACCCCTCGTATTTCGATAAATTGTTGGTTGATGCATTACAAAAATATTAGTGCATCATCGAGGTGCTTTTCCAAAAGAACATTCCAAATTTTATGGCAGTAGTCAGTTTGAATATTATGCAAAATATTTTATTTTCAGAATAAATTTTCTTTTCATTTATTATTTCAATTCAAAATACAATTGCCCCCTTTTAAAGACATTATGTTTTTATGAGAAATACTTTTGCAATAGTACACCTGTTTTTTTTGTAGGCCAAATAATTCACAAATTTTCCGCGACTATAGCTAAACAACCTACATTTGCCAAAGCCAACAAATTTTATTTGCTCTTTGCCCAGAAAAGCACAGATGGTTATAAATAGTTCATTATACTTTGTGTGTATGTATTGGTATGTAGCAGGCATGCAAACTTTCAGATTTACCTAATTGTTTATAAATTGAAAAAAAGTGATGAGCAGATTTAATCAATTTTCAACCCTTATTGGAGCTTTATCTGAAGTGTCTGCATGGCATTGCCAACCTTAAAGGTAGCCAATCCATTTATATACACATGAAACCCAGTTATTTCAGAGAACCATTGCTACTAATTATGCTTACCACTTAATAATATAGATGGCTCGTTGTATCATTTTTTTTTTAATATATAGGAGTGGCTGTGTGGTAAGTAGCTTGCTTACCAACCACATGGTTCTGGGTTCAGTCCCACTGCGTGGCACCTTGAGCAAGTGTCTTTTACTATAACCTTGGGCCAATCAAAGCCTTGTGAGTGAATTTGGTAGACAGAAACTGAAAGAAATCCATTGTGTGTGTGTGTATATGTTTGTGTGTCTGTTAGTCCCCACCACCATTGTTTGACAACCGAAGTTGGTGTGTTTATGTCCCCATAATTTAGTGGTTTGGCAAAAAGAAGCTGATAGAATAAGTACTAGGCTTACAAAGAATAAGTCCTGGGGTTTGTTTATTCAACTAAAAGCAGTGCTCCAGCATGTCCACAGTCAAATGACTGAAACAAGTAAAAAAAGATAAAAGAAAACCTTTATTACATCACCTATCTTTCATCACATTTTAATTTTTACTGAGTAATTTCTTCCTTTTTATCTTTCAGAGCCAAGAAGCAAGCGTCAAAAGAAATCTGTCAATTTTGATAAAGTGACAGTGTTCTATTTTCCTCGTACTCAAGGTTTTACCTGTGTACCTAGCGAAGGTGGTTCCACATTAGGTTAGTTTTGCTGGTTTCTTAATCAATATTTCAGCTGTATTATTGATCTGTTTCAATTGGGTTCTGTTATGTAGATTAAACAAAAGTTATTGTTAGGAGAAATTGTTAGCTATGTTTTTTTTCCCTCCCAATTACAGCTTTATAATCTTGTTCAGAACATCCCAAACATTTTAACAGGTTTATTTCTGAAGTTTACTATTTATATTGTTTTGAAGGAATAGAATGTTTCCAATAAATGGTCATGTTTTCTTTAGTCTTACATTGTGATATTTTCAGTATTCTTATATTTATGAAAGGGTAAATTCATTATGACTTTAGAATTTCCATTGTCAAAGCCTAGATGTTGTTTTCAATTTGCCTCTAACACTTTACTAAAGATAATAACGATGTAAGTAGATGGCCATTTCAAATTACTGGTCTGGACTTATGCTTGCCTTGAAATTATAATCTCTAATAATATACTTTAATACTTAGGAATTTTGTCTAAAAATTGTAGCATTTCATTTTCAAAAGATTAAAGGAAAATTGTTAAAATATATTTCAGGAAACTTGATAGAACAGATAGAAAGTGTAATATTCATATTCATTTATATATATATATATATATGTATGTAGCGAGATCAGAAATCATCATCAGATAAGGAAATAAATGAGATTCCTATACTGAAATGGCAACCAATTGAAAATCGTTGGAACATTCAGATGTATAGGTGCAAGTACAGCTGTATGGTCAAGAAGTTGCTCCAAAACAATGTGGTTTCAAGTTCAGTCCCATTTCACAGCACACTGAGCAAATGTCTCTTCTACTAAAACCCTGGGCCTACCAATGAGGGTACTTGGTAGAAAGGGTGTTACACAGAGGCCCATCATTTGTGTATGTGCATGTGTTTGTCTTCGCCGACACCATTTGATAATGATTTTCATTTGTTTATACTCACCAGTATCTTTGCAGCTTGGTGGGGTGGGGGGCTTATAGAATTAGTACTAGACTTTAAAAAGTAATAGGATTAATTCGGTTTACTACAACCCTCAAGGGGTACCCCAGCATGGCCACAGTCCAATGATCAAAACCAGTAAAGGAGTATTGGTACATATACCTATGTATTGGTTAATTTGTAGGCTAAGGAAAGTTGGTAGAAAAGTTTTACTCTTCAGGAAACAGTCATTATAGTTGAAATAGTATTATTGTCTTTTGTAAGAAATAGAGTCTATATATCTCGTTAACAATATCATCTAGAATTGAAATAGGTTTCACATTTCAGGTTTTGTAGCTGTTTGATTTCAAAGCACAGTTTGTTTCTAGACCATCCTCATTAGTAACATCTCTGTTGCTTAAGCAAAAGGATCCAGATCTAAAACAAATTGAAATAGGTGCCTCACTCACAGGTACAACATAGTGACAGAAGTAAGGTGTGAACTTATAACCTAGTGGTCAGACACATTTTGCATTTTTCCTCCTCCTCTTCCATCATACATTTTTCTAAATTTCATAGTAGTGAAATTGTAGACAACTAATAAACCATGGTTGATTAAGAGCTGATTGGTGCACGTCTCATTAGCAGCATTAGTTTGTGTCTCTAGCGAAAATGATTCTATCCAACTAGATGTGAATGTACATGGTATGGTGATGCAATTCACTGCTGTTGTAATTAGCAGAATCACTATATATTTGGATGTTTTCTTTGTTTGCAGTGACAGGTTCAAATTCTCCTCTTTCAGGTCTGTCATGAGCACTAGAACTAAAAAAGCCAGAGTTTAACCCTTTAGTGTTCAGATTACTCTGACAAATGTAAAGCTTATTTATTTATATTACTTTGAATTAATCCTGTATTATCTCACAGATTTTGAGATTATGACGATTTTATTGTCTATATTTAGAATGACATTGTAGGGTAAGTGTGCAAGACCAGATCTGGTCAGTTTAAACATATAACAGGTGGCATATTTGGGCTGGATATGTCTGGTTTAAATGCTAAAGCATTAACTCAGCTTTCATGGTGTATAAGTTTCACCCATGAGTGTATGAATTTCACCCCTACCCACTAAATGAAATGCTGGTCTGTTGCAGGGTTAACTTCCCAGCTGAATGGACTGGAGCCACGTGAAATGAAGTGTTTTGCTCTAGAACACAAATACACTGCCCAGGAATTGAAGCCACAATCTTATGATCATGAGTGCAACAGCCTAACCATTAGGCCACATGTATTTCAATAGAAATATGGCAATAAAAGGGTTAAATGCTGTGATGAGTCTAGGTTTAAAAATAAATTATATATTACCGTGAAAGTTGGAAAATTACTAGCCCATCGCTACATCATTATGAAATATATGTTTACTCAACAACAAGGGGATTAGTTAGAATAGATGCCTAACTGAAAAGTGGCACCCATAGACTCCATGGTTGAATCTCTTATTCAAGGGGAACAAATTTCCAGTATTAATAATATTGATAAATGCTTTTAGATTAAATTTATTTATTGTTGCTATTACAATTGTTTAATGACCTTATAAAATTTGTATTTTTAATTTCTCTTTTTTTTTTCTTTCTTTTATTATTGTTTTCTAAGGTATGTCTGGCAATCATTCTTATGTGGAAGACTTTACTCTACCTGGTTATGCCAAAGAACAAAAACGAATTCACAAGTTGATACTCAAAGAACAGCAGCAGAATGGTAAAATTATTCCCCCAAGTCGTGTTGCTTTTTTGCGATCCGTTGAAGAGGATAGTGACTCAGCTTCAGAGTCTGAAAGTGACATTGAAGTTGACGAGTATTTTTTCTTGCAACCAGTACCAATCCGCCAGCGCCGGCTAATGCTTCGAGCAGCTGGTGTACGTAAGATTAACAGCCAAGAAAGAGATGAATGCCGACAAATTCGGCAATCACGTGAAATCTGTGGCTGTCAATGTAAAGTGTTTTGTGATCCAGAAACCTGTTCTTGTAGTTTAGCTGGGATCAAGTGTCAAGTTGACCGGCTCTCTTTCCCTTGTGGCTGTAGTAAGGATGCCTGTGGGAATATTGCCGGTCGAATTGAATTCAACCCGATACGGGTTCAGACTCACTTTATTCACACGTTAATGCGGATTGAGCTGGAAAACAAGGAAAAAGAATTGCATCCGGTCCTTACACATAAATCTAACTCAGAAGATAGTAGTGATATCAAAAATACCAATATTGACTTGACAGAATTTAATAGCAACGAACGAGGCAGCTGTCGTGACTGCCAAAATTCAGAGGTTTGTCAGGTGATGATGCATGAAGCCCAGTACGCATCAATGGAGGCAGAGCACCATCAGCAGAATGCTATCCAACATTTTAACCATCAACATCAGTATAAAGATCTGGAGAGTTTACAAGCCAATGGCCATGTTGATGCTCTTCCTCGTGTTCTACTATTTAATGATAGTGATGATGAGATGTATAATACAGAAAATGCTTCTTTGTATGGCTTTAAACAAGACGATAGTTCATATTCCGAAACCAGTGAGTGCTCAAGTGAAAGCAGTGTCAACTTTGATGGCAATGATTATCAAAAGACTTATCAGAGCTTGTCCTCTTTCGACGAGGAAACTAACCAAGAGTATTGTGCTAGTGGCTCAAATGGGATTAATGACAATTCCCATTGCCACCAACAACAGCAGCAGCAAATTCAGCATCAACAACAACAACAACACCATCTTAATAACAATATCAACGCCAATAACAAGCTACATTGTCACCAACAACACTTCACACTCAATGGTAATCTTCATAATGGAGAAACTAATAAATATATTCAGTTGAATAATTCGACATCTGCTTCTTCAGTCTACAAACTGGAACCTGTGTCACATCTGATGAACCCATTAAACAGTCACACATTTGACAGCCAGTCAACACAACCGTCAAGTCAGTCTGCTAATAGTTGGTCAGATGACCAATCACGTTCTATAAACCCGACTCCTTTTTTTGATGAACCCATTTCCATATACGCATCATTGACTGACACTACAACCGATCAACTGGCCACTAACTGTCCAGCTATCTCCTCACATATGAACAATTACAACAACCACCATTCTGAATTCAACCACCACCAAGGGCAAAATATGTCAAAACTACGTAACATGCACAACCATTCTAATGGGGCTTACAATGGCTATAGTATAGATGAATCTCATACAGGGGCATCACCTGGAATCTCGTCTGAACAGTCTCTCATGTCTTTCTATCCATCTAACTCAGATTCCAGTTTACTAACATCGTCCAATGGCAACCCAACATCGGTGCCATCTAGTACAGAAGATATGCAGCTGTTTTCTGAGCAGGATAGTTGCTCTAGTGCATTCCAAGATAATAGTTGTTCTACTTTCAAAACCAACAAGGACTCTTCATGTTTTCAGCATAATGACTCTGGAGGTCAAAACTTTGGGGAAATCATAAAAGAATCAATAGTTGAAACTGTTTCTGCTTAATAAAGGCATAGAAAGTTCCATAGTTGCCTTAAAAAGAGACTGTTTAAAGATTCTTTGAAAGGACAAAGTTTTATTGTAAAGATGTGTAAAATAAAATGCTGGAAGAAAAATGAAAATAAATATAAAGACAAAAACAGATATTAAACAAAAATAAAATTGTTATTCTTTGAGGACAAATAAAATATAATTATATTGATTAAAATATATGGTATCAGATGTGGGAATGGGGTTTGTTGAGACTGAGTCAATAGTTAAAGATCTACTCTGAGTGAATAAAAAAAAATAATAATCACTAAAATGAGTAACTGACTGATTGAAAGACTCCGAATAAACTGCTGAAGTTAGAATTTACTGTTAAGACCATTTAACTTTCATTGAAATATTTTACAACAAATACGTCACACACACACATATAACGCCATAGTTCTGTACTCACATGTGGTAAACAAAATCATAAAACTCCATAATGCTGTGAATGTGGATGGAAATTGCTCCTCCTCTTTTCATTCATTCTTTCTCTCAATAATACTCATGCACACATTCTCACCCATGTTCTCGACGCTCCTACATTCATCTGTCTTATTTCTATTTTTATTTTATAGCTTCACAATCAGAATCTCATTAATGCCCCCCCCCTCCTTATTCTCTCTCTCTCTCTCTCTCTTAGAGTAGGTAAAAAATTATGCCAGTCACTATCGAGAAAGGGTTGTGATGAGAGGAATCGGTTTGCGATCTGACAATTACAGTTTGTGTAAAAAGGAGGATAGAAATAAAAATGAGGCATAGTTGCAAAATTGTTTACATTTCATAATTTATGGATTGTGTAATATCCCATCAGCCCGTCTGATGCTGTAGTTAACATCCCTCTTACTTTACCTTTGTCTCTCAATCATTCTCATTCCTTGTCTTCTCTTTCTATCAATTTCCCTATCCCTACTTTTAGTCTTCCTCTTGCTCCCTCTCTCCCTTTCTCTGTCCTTCCTTCTCTCTTGTCCCCTACTCTTATACTCTCCTCGTTTCCGCCTCTACTTCGCTGATCCACCAGTCTACTTCATACACACATACACACACACACTTTGTCCTGTCCTTCCCTTTCCAATCTCCCAAACCAGTTTTGTTTATAGCACCATAAGCTCCAAGATAAACAATCCTGGACTCCATATCATTGCCATTCACAATCACCTCATCCTTTGACCAATCACAGTTCCCATCATATCAATGGAATTCCTCATATACATCTAAACAATCCGTTCAACCCTTTTCCCAAACACATTTCGTGTGTGTGTGTGTGTGTGTGCGTGCATGCATATATTCTCATTTGTATATGCATGCATGCTCATGTATGTATATTCATGCATCCATGTGTGACAGCTCTCTATTCACACTTACTTTTGCCTTTCTTACCTTCTTTTACTCCTATTCATACCTCTCTCTCTCTCTCTCTCTCATATTCCCCTCTCTGCTCTCACATACTGTCCCTTCTTTCACCATTTCCCTATTTATTCCTCATTAGTCTCTATTCCCCTCCTCACCACACAATCATTTTAGCTTCTATATTCTATATAAAAAGAGAGAAAAAAAACATAATATAACGTTTAACAAAGAAATTAATTTTTTCAAATACATTCAAGAAAAATAGATTTTAAAGAGAAAAAACTTTTGTTTGTTTTTTTTTTAAACATGTAAACAAAATACGTGTGTGTGTGTGCATGTACACATACATGCACACACATGCATCAACATAAACATACTTTTAAGTATTTTATTGAATGTGAAAAATAAAAGGAACACCCCCATTCCAACCCTTGTTTATGAGAACCTGCCAAAACTCTTCATTGTCTCATTGAATGCTTTTGTTTTATTTTTTATTGTTTTTGTTTTTTTACCCTTTGTTTCAGTTTTTCCCAAATAATTATTACATAGCGGAACCAGTAACTATAGTTATTCCTTGTCTTAGTTCCCAACTGCTGTACATCTCTGTATTCTTTGAATCTTAGAACTTTGCCAAACTACTTGTTCTCTGCATTCAATTACTCCTCCAACACTTTTTTTTTTCCTTATGTTCTTAATTCCATAGATTTAAAATGAATTTATTAAAAAACTATCGGGATTGATATGATCAACATGCCCTTACCTCAACATTTCAGGCCTTGTGCTTAATGCTGCATAGAGCTGGCCGAATTGTTAGCATACCAAACAGAATACTTCATGGCATTTCTTCTGGCCTTCTGTTCTGAATTCAAATTCCACCGAGGTCAACTTTGTCTTTCATCCTTTTGGGGTTGATAAAATGAAGTAACTGAGCGACAGGGTTGATGTAACTGACTAGTCTCCACCCACAAAAATTTCAGGCCATGGGTGCTATAGCAGAAAGGATTATTATTATTATCAAGGTGACAAGCTGGCAGAATCATTAACTTGGCAGGCAAAATGCTTAGCGACATTTTGTCCACCTTTAAGATCTGAGTTCAAATTCTGCAGAAGTCAGCTTTGCCTTTCAAATCCTTTTAGGGTTGATAATATAAGTACCAAAATTTGAAACCATTATTATTATTATTATAATTGTTTGAGAGTAGCACATGCCATTAAGTTACATGAAGCCCAATATACCCATCATGACTACCTATTTGATAAGGGTACACCAAGCACATGCATCAACTATATGTGCATCGCATGATGATACATATCAAGATAAAAAAAGCGCATGGCTTTGCAGGTGGGGTCCAGTTAGAATTTTCTTCAGGTCGAGTAGCCCATCCCACTCAAAAAGTCCTTGAATAAGCTTTAAGGATGATGAACAAAATACCCATCTTTTCAGAGGTTAATTATTCAAATCCCAAAGAATTCTTTTCAACACATGGGTTATGCTCTCCCATTACTTCTGCTTGATCAGAGATGCACATATTGTCAACCACTAAGGAACATGCTCAACTCGTTAAGGTCAAGACTGACAAGCAAATCAGAATATTTGTTGTAGCCCATTTTTTAATTCCAAAACAAAACATGTACATGATAGCACTTCCAATCATTTAAGATCAAAAGCCATGAGAGCTATTGCCTGGTACTGCATCAGAGCATTTATTATTATTATTTAAGCTACTAAGCATGTGAAGGCACATGGTTCAGTGGTTAGAGTGTTGAGCTAACGATCGTGAGGTTGTGAGTTCGATTCCCGGACCAGGCTGCATGTTGTGTTCTTGAGCAAGACACTTTATTTCACGTTGCTCCAGTTCACTCAGCTGTAGAAATGAGTTGCAACATCACTGGTGCCAAGCTTTATTGGCCTTTGCTTTTCCCTGGGATGACATCGGTGGCATGGAGAAGGGAGGCTGGTAACCATGGGTGACTGCTGGTCTTCCATAAAAACAACCTTTGGTTGTGTGTTTGCCGGTGAGGCGACTTTCCACCTAGACTTGTAACCCAGTGGGGAACCTCTTAGGTGCACCCATGGGTATTCATGACCGACAAGCTGACAAAAACATTGGAACATCAGAAACAATGCTTTGTGGCATATGTTTCAGCACTTTACATTCAGTTCAGATCCCACCAAGATCAACTTTGATCTTCAGCTCTAATGAGTTGATAAGATAATGTACCAGTCAAGTATAGGGTGGATGATATTGACTAACTCCTC
Source organism: Octopus bimaculoides (assembly GCF_046866305.1). Classification (NCBI taxonomy): domain Eukaryota; kingdom Metazoa; phylum Mollusca; class Cephalopoda; order Octopoda; family Octopodidae; genus Octopus; species Octopus bimaculoides. Next base: position 127,611,829 of record NC_142929.1, on the reverse strand, counting down.
CTCCTTTTTCAAAATTACTGCCCTTGTGTCTAAATCAGAAGTCATTATCATTTATTATTATTTAGTTGAATTTTCTGTTCTGAGATCCTTTTATCCTGTAGTGTTTGGCAGGGTCAATAAAGATAAAGAACCAGTCTTATAGTGGAGTTGATATCAGCTGTTCCCTCAACCAATTGTGTGACCTTGTGCTTTTGTTAGAAATCCTTGATATTGGTTTCAAATTTTGGAACAAGGTCAAAATGTTCAGAGGAGAGATAAGTCAATTACATTGACCCTGAAAGGATGAAAGCCAAAGCTGACTTTGGCAAAATTTTAAATCGGAACATAAAGACAGGCAAAATGTCAATAAGGGTTTTACCTGATGTGATAATGATTCTTCCTGCTCATCACCTTAATATTGGTTCACATTTGTGTTCAGTGTTGGTGTTGACAACTTGAAAATTCAAATGTCTCTTCCCATCATGCATCATTCAAAATATTTCTCTAAGAACATTACCATTTCCAAGTGATGCTGATGTTTATCTCTCGTTGTTTGTTGCTTGTTATTATTTATAGTTGTTTGAAGTAGACGGGAAGCTATTTTTTCAGAATTAGTTTCAGAGCCATAAATAACTATTATTTGTACCACACTCATCGTCCTCTATCACATTTTTGAATACTTGGCAATATAATGGTCTCCAGGTATAGCACCATCAATAATAAAACAATCATTCATTTGCTTCTTTATTGACAATCAAATCAGGTTTTATGTGTTTCATGTATGACTCAGTCTGTTTATATGTTAACATCACAAGAATTTTTTTTTTTTTTTGCCATTCATTCTGCATCCTAGTGCCCCTTTGATTTCACGATGGTATCCTCCATAAACCCATTTTGTCAGCATAGATTCCAATGGTGATTGGAATACACTCTGTCTTAGTAGCTTTTTTAATACTTCCTTGCAAGCATTCAAGTATTTTGTAACCTCTGACATGTGATTAACATTTCCATCTTTACGTGCAATGCTGACTTCGGTAAAAGTCTCTCAGGTCTTGTCATAGGCCCTAGGACTCATAAAGGTGGAGAACCTGGTTTCCAGGGCATATAATTGATTAAGATCACAACAGTCCCTCCTGGATGGGACACTGGTCCATCATGATTAACTTCCCACTCAAGGTTGAGTGGACTAGAGCGAAAGGAAATAAAAGTATTTTGCTTAAAAACACAATGCATCGCCCAGCCTGGGAATCAAAACCACAATCTTATGATTGCGAGTCCAATACTCTAACCACTACGCTGCATTCCTTCACAAAAGTCTCTTAGATGTAAATACCATTCTTCACTGAGTTTTGCATTGAGTGTTGGATTTTGAGCTGCTTCCGAAAAAGTTGTATTTCCTTCTTCAAATCTCCTTTGCAAAATCAATTTCAGGATTCCTTTCTCTTAAAACTTTTGTTTCTCTTTGAAAGTATCCATGATGTGGCATGTTTTCTTTTGTCTCTAAACCCTTCTTTTTTTGTTTCTAATTGTACTTCATATTGTACATTATGTCTCATGTTATTTCTGTCTAGATCAACAGCAGGTGCCACATACACAGGTGTAACATTTCTTTATTTTTTATATATAATAAATCTAGGTTTCTTCTTTTATTCACTGTACATTTCTTTTTTTAACATTTATTAAACTCCCTCCAGATTTTCTTCTCATTGGAATGAAGTCTTACAAAATGAATCATGGATGAAGAAGGTTGCCATACTTTGCTATGATAACTCTAGTAACCCCATCTATACTATCTAACTATTCAATTCTACTTTTGACTAAATAATAATAATTTTATTATATCACACAGTCCTGTTATTGAATGGACCAAGTCTTCAAGCATTCAACTTTGTTTTGAAAATAGTGTTAACCTCCTACCCTCTCTCCATATATATAAGAGCTATCCTCTCAACATCACTTATTTGTTTTCGTGGGTGTTTATATTTCATGACCATTTTACATGTTTTCATTGTTAGCCTAGCACATTGTTATCTTCAGTGCAGGCATCAGTAGCTTCAATAAGAGTTTGATTGTTCTTCATCTTGATCAAAGATCTTAAGATTATTCACGAACAAAAGGTGACTGAGCTCAGAGCTATCCTTTCAAAGTTTATATCCAATTCCACTATCATATAAAGTCATTGATAATGGAATTAAGGCAAATGAGGAGAAAAGCAGTTCCACTGTGATGTTATGACTCTCTTCGACAGATCCAATGTACTCATTATCTGCCTCCACCATGACATACTTTATGATGTTGAGTCAATTTGGCTGCTAGAAATAGCAACCAAGTCTCTTGAATCACACACTGCTGTCTTCAAAAGAAAAACCAACTGTAAGATATATTAGATAATGTAGCCTGAATAAACAAGGTGGTCACATCGAGAATGCTTTTTGATCATTGGTCTGTTCAATCAGAGTTGACCTGGGGTTAAACACCATCTTGATGACTGAATTGATGATAATGCCAAGCATTTTGAGGTTGTCTGTAATCCAGGAGTATGGAATTATATATTATGCTTTCTAAAGAATCAATCCCAGTTTTTATAAGCTTTGTTAGTCATATATTTCTCATCACAATTGTGCCAATTAAAGGATGGACTAATGTTTTAACTACAAATTTTTCCATAAAGAAATTCAAACGTTTTGAGTTGCTAATTGCCAGTCATATGTTCTTTACATACATTCTTCATTATCAGAGTTGTTCTTCTCTGTAGAGTTCTATAAGGCATTTAGTTTCCATTCACACTATGTTTGTTTGCAAAAACCATCTGAAGATGAAATATTTCATCTAATACCTTTGTATACCACTAGATCCATGAACTTCCCATTTCGATATATCTTTTACTCTTCTTGCTAGAGTGTACTCACTTGTCTTTTGACAGACTTCATCCATCATGCATTATTGTTGTTTCCCATAGCTCTGACCAGAGTACTGAGCTCATTTGGAGAAACAATATCCTGAAGAATTGATTTTAAGAATATATATTACAGAAATGTGTGCATTTTTGGCCAAGATGGCTGATTTCTATAAGACAGGGTAATAGTTAACTGAAACAATCCAGTCTGCTGTAGTTAAATGTTATCAACTGCGTGAAGAGAACAATCTGCTCTGTTTGAACTGTATTATTCTCTTAGAATATTTCATCACCTTGTTGACTTCAGCTATCAGTCACAGCTTGATTTCTTCCAGTGCGAGTAGGAAAACCTTTTCTATTTGGTGTTATATTTTGCTTCTTATAATGTACATTATTCAGCATACTTTTAAACCCCTACCAAACTCATACCATCACTCACTTCTATTAAGATTTTTCCAAAGTATTTTTATGACATTTTCCAGCCTTCTCTTCTACCTTGCCAAATTTCATTCTTTCCTGTTTCACATCACTTTACTCAGCAAGGCAAACCAAAATTCAAATCATCCATTTAGTGTTTGTGATATTCTGTGTTAGAAAGTGTGTCAGCCTTAGCCTTGAGAGTTAATGTATTGGAGGCTAAGTAGTCCCTGCAGGTTTCTCTTTGTTATATTCACCCTAATTTTCTAGTTCCTCCTCTTGTTTCTGTTGTCTCTATGCCAATCTCAATATGGTTGTCAATATTTTAAAAATTATCCGGTGTATTTAATGATTCACTTGTTTTGTTTGTATCTGGAGCTTGATTTTGCTGGGAATTTTTTGTTCCTGCTTCTACATTTGTGTCATTTGATGGCTGTCTTAATTACATGAACACGATTTTTTCCTATACATCTAGTGTTGTCCTAAGATTTCCTTTTCCTTGTAATTAGCCTTGTATAGAACATTTAATGGCTCTCTAACTCCAGTCATTTTACCATGTATGTATGCATATATATATATATATACCATTTTATTTTATACTCTGTATAACAGTCTCTCAAGGTGAGATACATGCTCCACTAATGGCGCATTAGTTGTTGGCACTCCGTCGCTTACGACATCGAGGGTTCCAGTTGATCCAATCAACGGAACAGCCTGCTCATGAAATTAACGTGCAAGTGGCTGAGCACTTCACAGACACATGTACCCTTAACATAGTTCTCGGGGATATTCATCGTGACACAGTGTGACAAGGCTGACCCTTTGAATTACAGGCACAACAGAAACAGGAAGTAAGAGTGAGAGAAAGTTGTGGTGAAAGAGTACAGCAGGGTTCGCCACCATCCCCTGCCGGAGCCTCGTGGAGCTTTAGGTGTTTTCGCTCAATAAACACTCACAACGCCTGGTCTGGGAATCGAAACCACGATCCTATGACCGCAAGTCTGCTGCCCTAACCACTGGGCCATTGCGCCTCCACGGCGCATTAGTAACAAGTAAATTAAAGCTTGCTTTGTGTGTGTGTGTATCACCCAGTACACTCTATAATGTGGTAGATGTTTGGAAGGGCATACAGCCAGAAAACATTCCAAAGCAGACATCGGAGCTTGGCATAGTCCTTTGTCTTGCCAGATCCTGTCAAACTGTCCAACTCATGTCAGCATGGAAAAGAGACATTAAATCATGACTATGTTCGGTTCATTTATGGTGAGCTCTGTAACAAAAAGAGTTGAGAAACACTTCTATTGTATACATTGCTTTGTCTGTCAGTCAGTATTATCACAACATGGTTGTTCTCTCTCTTCAAAATTGGTCAATTGTGATATTTTCACTTCCACTGTTTTTTAAATCAACAATTAATGATTGTCATGAGCTGAAAGCATTTTTTTACAAGGGCTTTCCTTCCTTCCGGGAGCTTTTATCTTAACTGCCATCCAAAATGAATGCTGTTGGAACTTTGCTTTGCAGATCCCAGCATTTTAATTGACATCACTTACCTTCCAATAATTTAGTTATGTTCCATATTAATCTATTATTTCTTTTCTATTTCTTATGTTTTTAGAATCTATTTTTATTTAGTTTCAAATAAAATATCAAAGTCCCTAAAATGTTGGGGAATATATAGTGTACATCATGTCTAAGACTAATATGATTACTCTTAGTGTATGTTGATATACATTATTGGGAAGTTGCTGTTAAAATATGGTTGCTTAGAGGGTTATTAGTTCTATAATCAATGTTTCACCTGCTGTTTACTTAAGTTGCTTCATTTTTCAATTGTTGTTATTTTCCTCTAGTCTTTTGGTTATTTTTCATGTTCAGTTGTTGTGGTCCTTTATTATTATTATTATTATTAAGGTGGCGAGCTAGCATAATTGTTAGCATTCCAGACAAAATGCTTAGCCGCATTTCATTCGTCCTTGTGTTTTGAGTTCAAATTCCACCGAGGTCGACTTTGCCTTTTATCCTTTCAGGGTCGAGGAAATAAGTACCAGTTGAGCACTGGGGTCGATGTAATCGACTATCCCCGCTCCCTCAAATTTAAGGCCTTGTACTTACTGTAGATAGGATTCTTATTATTGTTATTAAAGGCTGCGAGTTGGCAGAATCGTTAGCACACTGGGCAAAATGCTTAGCAGTATTTCACCCATCACTACATCCCGAGTTCAAATTCGTTGAGGTTAACTTTGCTTTTCAGGGTCGATGTAATCAACTCATCCCCACCTCCCCCAAGTTGCCCTTGTGGCAAAAATTTGAAATAATAATAATAATAATTATTATTATTATTATTATTATTATTATTATTAAAGCAACAAGTTGGGTGAATTGTTAGCATGCCAGGCAAGATCCTAAGTAGCATCTCTTCAGGCTTTATGTTCTGAGTTCAAATTCTGCCAAGGTTGACTTTACATTTTATTCTTTTAAAGTTGATAAAATAAAGTACCAATTGATCATTGGGATTGGTGTAATTGACTAACCTCACTTCCTGAAAATTTCAGGCCCTGCATCTATTGCAGAGAGAATTATTTTTAAGAATCATTATCAAGCTGGACAAAATGCTTAGTGGCATTTCGCTTTTCACCTTCTGGAATCAAGGATGCAAACATTGAGGGGCAAGCCAAACATCTCATGCCCATGATAAAATGTATTTTTGCTTCATAAGGAAGTTTAGGTTCTTCTCATTATTATTTTCAAATTCTGTTATGGTCAACTTTGCTTTTCATCCTTTCGGGGTTGATGATAAATTAAGTACCAGTGAAACATGGGTTGATGTAATCAACTATCCCCCTCCCCCAAATTTCAGGCCTTGTGCCTAAGGTAGAAAGGATTATTACCTCCGCCTTAGTGAAAGCAGAGGATTGTTTTCAGTCATGTTTGTTTGCCCATGGACAAGATATCTCCAGAACCACCAGATGGATTTAGATGAAACTTTCAGGGATGTTTGGCTTCATGACTGGCACAAACTGATTAGATTTTGGGATCGATCTGGTACTGGACAAGGATTCTGGATTATTTTTCCTGTTTTTTTTTTGAGAGCAGTCTGGTTCATTTTTAGTATTCTTGTTTGTGAGAGCAGTCGAGTTTATTTCAGATATTCTCATTTTAAAATTCATCTCTGGCTAATCGTTGAGAAGACATTGGTGTTGCCTTGGTGGAGGTTTGCACTCTCTGAATGCTCTTGTTATTATTACTATTATTAAGGCAGTTTGCTGGCAGAATTGTTAGCATGCCAGGCACGTTCAGAGTTCAAATTCCACCAAGGTCACCCTAGCCTTTCATCCTTTTGGGGATGATTAAATAAGTACCAGTTGAACACTGGGATTTGATGTAATCGACTTCCTTCTCCCAAAATTGCTGGTTTCGTGATGGAATTCAAAATTATTATTATTGCAGTCTGTTTATACATGCCTGTAAGTTTTCATGACTACAACAGAGAGAAGCAGCATGGCAAACTTTGTCAAAGTGAGACAAACCACTGTTGTTTTGGGATAAGTACCAGTAATGTACTCGGGTCAATTTGATCAACTATACCCCTTGCTCTTTCCTAACATGTGGAGTTTCTTCCACCACCAAATCCCCCCCCCCCCCCCCTGCTCTCTCTCTCTCCTACTGAAGCAGCCATGTATCAAAGCCACCTCCTTCAATACTAATTGCTCTCTCAGTTGAGGGATCTTGTCTTGTAAGCTATTTGGTTACCTCACCGCTGCTGGTG